>NW_025961041.1:0-28664 GCF_023159225.1 Perognathus longimembris pacificus
GGAGTTACCAGTACAGTAACCATACCAGGAAGTACTTAATTTATTAAGCTACTGCTTTTCTTAATCTCAGTGGAGATATTTACTGATAAACAGCTACCTACGCAGCATGTTCATGTCGTTCCGCAATGAGCTTTTATTTCTCTCCCCTCACCACAAATCAGATTCTTCTGAGGAGTTCCCAGTACATTATCCTTTCCACTGTGTAATTACCTTAACAAGCTCCAGCTGTTTTTATTCTCAGAAGGTTTACTCCCTGATATACAGCTGCCTACCCCCTTCGTAAGTGCAGGTCCTAAATGAGCTTTTTTCTCTGTTCCCTCACCACAATCCAGATTCTTTTGGGGAGTTACCAGTACAGTAACCATACCAGGAAGTACTTAATTTATTAAGCTACTGCTTTTCTTAATCTCAGTGGAGATATTTACTGATAAACAGCTACCTACGCAGCATGTTCATGTCGTTCCACAATGAGCTTTTATCTCTCTCCCCTCACCACAAATCAGATTCTTCTGAGGAGTTCCCAGTACATTATCCTTTCCCCCGTTTAATTACCTTAACAAGCTCAGCTGTTTTTATTCTCAGAAGGTTTACTCCCTGATATACAGCTGCCTACCCCCTTCGTAAGTGCAGGTCCTAAATGAGCTTTTTTCTCTGTTCCCTCACCACAATCCAGATTCTTTTGGGGAGTTACCAGTACAGTAACCATACCAGGAAGTACTTAATTTATTAAGCTACTGCTTTTCTTAATCTCAGTGGAGATATTTACTGATAAACAGCTACCTACGCAGCATGTTCATGTCGTTCCTCAATGAGCTTTTATCTCTCTCCCCTCACCACAAATCAGATTCTTCTGAGGAGTTCCCAGTACATTATCCTTTCCACTGTGTAATTACCTTAACAAGCTCCAGCTGTTTTTAATCTCAGAAGATTTACTCCCTGATATAAAGCTGCCTACCCCCTTCGTAAGTGCAGGTCCTAAATGAGCTTTTTTCTCTGTTCCCTCACCACAATCCAGATTCTTTTGGGGAGTTACCAGTACAGTAACCATACCAGGCAGTACTTAATTTATTAAGCTACTGCTTTGCTTAATCTCAGTGGAGATATTTACTGATAAACAGCTACCTACGCAGCATGTTCATGTCGTTCCTAAATGAGCTTTTATCTCTCTCCCCTCACCACAAATCAGATTCTTCTGAGGAGTTCCCAGTACATTATCCTTTCCCCTGTGTAATTACCTTAACAAGCTCCAGCTGTTTTTATTCTCAGAAGGTTTACTCCCTGATATACAGCTGCCTACCCCCTTCGTAAGTGCAGGTCCTAAATGAGCTTTTTTCTCTGTTCCATCACCACAATCCAGATTCTTTTGGGAGTTACCAGTACAGTAACCATACCAGGAAGTACTTAAATTATGAAGCTACTGCTTTTCTTAATCTCCGTGGAGATATTTACTGATAAACAGCTACCTACGCAGCATGTTCATGTCGTTCCTAAATGAGCTTTTATCTCTCTTCCCTCACCACAAATCAGATTCTTCTGAGGAGTTCCCAGTACATTGTCCTTTCCCTGTGTAATTACCTTAACAAGCTCCAGCTGTTTTTATTCTCAGAAGGTTTACTCCCTGATATACAGCTGCCTACCCCCTTCGTAAGTGCAGGTCCTAAATGAGCTTTTTTCTCTGTTCCCTCACCACAATCCAGATTCTTTTGGGGAGTTACCAGTACAGTAACCATACCAGGAAGTACTTAATTTATTAAGCTACTGCTTTTCTTAATCTCAGTGGAGATATTTACTGATAAACAGCTACCTACGCAGCATGTTCATGTCGTTCCTCAATGAGCTTTTATCTCTCACCCCTCACCACAAATCAGATTCTTCTGAGGAGTTCCCAGTACATTATCCTTTCCCCTGTGTAATTACCTTAACAAGCTCCAGCTGTTTTTATTCTCAGAAGGTTTACTCCCTGATATACGGCTGCCTACCCCCCTTCGTTAGTGCAGGTCATAAATGAGCTTTTTTCTCTGTTCCCTCACCACAATCCAGATTCTTTTGGGGAGTTACCAGTACAGTAACCATACCAGGAAGTACTTAATTTATTAAGCTACTGCTTTTCTTAATCTCAGTGGAGATATTTACTGATAAACAGCTACCTACGCAGCATGTTCATGTCGTTCCACAATGAGCTTTTATCTCTCTCCCCTCACCACAAATCAGATTCTTCTGAGGAGTTCCCAGTACATTATCCTTTCCCCCGTGTAATTACCTTAACAAGCTCAGCTCTTTTTATTCTCAGAAGGTTTACTCCCTGATATACAGCTGCCTACCCCCTTCGTAAGTGCAGGTCCTAAATGAGCTTTTTTCTCTGTTCCCTCACCACAATCCAGATTCTTTTGGGGAGTTACCAGTACAGTAACCATACCAGGAAGTACTTAATTTATTAAGCTACTGCTTTTCTTAATCTCAGTGGAGATATTTACTGATAAACAGCTACCTACGCAGCATGTTCATGTCGTTCCTCAATGAGCTTTTATCTCTCTCCCCTCACCACAAATCAGATTCTTCTGAGGAGTTCCCAGTACATTGTCCTTTCCACTGTGTAATTACCTTAACAAGCTCCAGCTGTTTTTAATCTCAGAAGATTTACTCCCTGATATAAAGCTGCCTACCCCCTTCGTAAGTGCAGGTCCTAAATGAGCTTTTTTCTCTGTTCCCTCACCACAATCCAGATTCTTTTGGGAGTTACCAGTACAGTAACCATACCAGGAAGTACTTAAATTATGAAGCTACTGCTTTTCTTAATCTCCGTGGAGATATTTACTGATAAACAGCTACCTACGCAGCATGTTCATGTCGTTCCTAAATGAGCTTTTATCTCTCTTCCCTCACCACAAATCAGATTCTTCTGAGGAGTTCCCAGTACATTATCCTTTCCCCTGTGTAATTACCTTAAGAAGCTCCAGCTGTTTTTATTCTCCGAAGGTTTACTCCCTGATATACACCTGCCTAACCCCTTCGTAAGTGCAGGTCCTAAATGAGCTTTTTTCTCTGTTCCCTCACCACAATCCAGATTCTTTTGGGAAGTTATCCGTACAGTAACCATACCAGGAAGTACGTAATTTATTAAGCTACTGCTTTTCTTAATCTCAGTGGAGATATTTACTGATAAACAGCTACCTACGCAGTATGTTCATGTCGTTCCTTAATGAGCTTTTATCTCTCTCCCCTCACCACAAATCAGATTCTTCTGAGGAGTTCCCAGTACATTCTCCTTTCCCCTGTGTAATTACCTTAACAAGCTCTAGCTGTTTTTATTCTCAGAAGCGATACTCCCTGATATACAGCTGCCTACCACCTTCGTAAGTGCAGGTCCTAAATGAGCTTTTCTCTCTGTTCCCTCACCACAATCGAGATTCTTTTGGGGAGTAACCAGTACAGTAATCATACCAGAAAGTACTTAATTTATTAAGCTACTGCTTTTCTTAATCTCAGTGGAGATATTTACTGATAAACAGCTACCTACGCAGCATGTTCATGTCGTTCCTAAATGAGCTTTTATCTCTCTCCCCTCACCACGAATCAGATTCTTCTGAGGAGTTCCCAGTACATTATCCTTTCCCCTGTGTAATTACCTTAACAAGCTCCAGCTGTTTTTATTCTCAGAAGGTTTACTCCCTGATATACAGCTGCCTACCCCCTTCGTAAGTGCAGGTCCTAAATGAGCTTTTTTCTCTGTTCCCTCACCACAATCCAGATTCTTTTGGGAAGTTACCCGTACAGTAACCATACCAGGAAGTACTTAATTTATTAAGCTACTGCTTTTTCTTAATCTCAGTGGAGATATTTACTGATAAACAGCTACCTGCGCAGCATGTTCATGTCGTTCCTTAATGAGCTTTTATCTCTCTCCCCTCACCACAAATCAGATTCTTGTGAGGAGTTCCCAGTACATTATCCTTTCCCCTGTGTAATTACCTAAACAAGCTCCAGCTGTTTTTATTCTCAGAAGGTTTACTCCCTGATATACAGCGGCCTACTACCTTCGTAAGTGCAGGTCCTAAATGAGCTTTTTTCTCTGTTCCCTCACCACAATCCAGATACTTTTGGGGAGTTACCAGTACAGAAACCATACCAGGAAGTACTTAATTTATTAAGCTACTGCTTTTCTTAATCTCAGGGGAGATATTTACTGATAAACAGCTACCTACGCAGCATGTTCATGTCTTTCCTAAATGAGCTTTTTTCTCTCTCCCCTCACCACGAATAAGATTCTTCTGAGGAGTTCCCAGTACATTATCCTTTCCCCTGTGTAATTACCTTAACAAGCTCCATCTGTTTTTATTCTCAGAAGGTTTACTCCCTGATATACAGCTGCCTACCCCCTTCGTAAGTGCAGGTCCTAAATGAGCTTTTTCTCTGTTCCTTCACCACAATCCAGATTCTTCTGGGTAGTTACCAGTACAGTAACCATACCAGGAAGTACTTAATTTATTAAGCTACTGCTTTTCTTAATCTCAGTGGAGATATTTACTGATAAACAGCTACCTACGCAGCATGTTCATGTCGTTCTTAATGAGCTTTTATCTCTCTTACCTCACCACAAATCAGATTCTTCTGAGGAGTTCCCAGTACATTATCCTTTCCCCTGTGTAATTACCTTAACAAGCTCCAGCTGTTTTTATTCTCCGAAGGTTTACTCCCTGATATACAGCTGCCTACCCCCTGCGTAAGTGCAGGTCCTAAATGAGCTTTTTTCTCTCTTCCCTCACCACAATCCAGATTCTTTTGGGGAGTTACCAGTACAGTAACCATACCAGGAAGTACTTAATTTATTAAGCTACTGCTTTTCTTAATCTCAGTGGAGATATTTACTGATAAACAGCTACCTACGAAGCATGTTCATGTCGTTCCGCAATGAGCTTTTATTTCTCTCCCCTCACCACAAATCAGATTCTTCTGAGGAGTTCCCAGTACATTATCCTTTCCACTGTGTAATTACCTTAACAAGCTCCAGCTGTTTTTATTCTCAGAAGGTTTACTCCCTGATATACAGCTGCCTACCCCCTTCGTAAGTGCAGGTCCTAAATGAGCTTTTTTCTCTGTTCCCTCACCACAATCCAGATTCTTTTGGGGAGTTACCAGTACAGTAACCATACCAGGAAGTACTTAATTTATTAAGCTACTGCTTTTCTTAATCTCAGTGGAGATATTTATTGATAAACAGCTACCTACGCAGCATGTTCATGTCGTTCCTCAATGAGCTTTTATCTCTCTCCCCTCACCACAAATCAGATTCTTCTGAGGAGTTCCCAGTACATTATCCTTTCCACTGTGTAATTACCTTAACAAGCTCCAGCTGTTTTTAATCTCAGAAGATTTACTCCCTGATATAAAGCTGCCTACCCCCTTCGTAAGTGCAGGTCCTAAATGAGCTTTTTTCTCTGTTCCCTCAACACAATCCAGATTCTTTTGGGGAGTTACCAGTACAGTAACCATACCAGGCAGTACTTAATTTATTAAGCTACTGCTTTGCTTAATCTCAGTGGAGATATTTACTGATAAACAGCTACCTACGCAGCATGTTCATGTCGTTCCTAAATGAGCTTTTATCTCTCTCCCCTCACCACAAATCAGATTCTTCTGAGGAGTTCCCAGTATATTATCCTTTCCCCTGTGTAATTACCTTAACAAGCTCCAGCTGTTTTTATTCTCAGAAGGTTTACTCCCTGATATACAGCTGCCTACCCCCTTCGTAAGTGCAGGTCCTAAATGAGCTTTTTTCTCTGTTCCATCACCACAATCCAGATTCTTTTGGGGAGTTACCAGTACAGTAACCATACCAGGAAGTACTTAAATTATGAAGCTACTGCTTTTCTTAATCTCCGTGGAGATATTTACTGATAAACAGCTACCTACGCAGCATGTTCATGTCGTTCCTAAATGAGCTTTTATCTCTCTTCCCTCACCACAAATCAGATTCTTCTGAGGAGTTCCCAGTACATTATCCTTTCCCCTGTGTAATTACCTTAAGAAGCTCCAGCTGTTTTTATTCTCCGAAGGTTTACTCCCTGATATACAGCTGCCTACCCCCTTCGTAAGTCCAGGTCCTAAATGAGCTTTTTTCTCTGTTCCCTCACCACAATCCAGATTCTTTTGGGGAGTTACCAGTACAGTAACCATACCAGGAAGTACTTAATTTATTAAGCTACTGCTTTTCTTAATCTCAGTGGAGATATTTACTGATAAACAGCTACCTACGCAGCATGTTCATGTTGTTCCTCAATGAGCTTTTATCTCTCACCCCTCACCACAAATCAGATTCTTCTGAGGAGTTCCCAGTACATTATCGTTTCCACTGTGTAATTACCTTAACAAGCTCCAGCTGTTTTTATTCTCAGAAGGTTTACTCCCTGATATACAGCTGCCTACCCCCTTCGTAAGTGCAGGTCCTAAATGAGCTTTGTTCTCTGTTCCCTCACCACAATCCAGATTCTTTTGGGGAGGTACCAGTAGAGTAACCATACCAGGAAGTACTTAATTTATTAAGCTACTGCTTTGCTTAATCTCAGTGGAGATATTTACTGATAAACAGCTACCTACGCAGCATGTTCATGTCGTTCCTAAATGAGCTTTTATCTCTCTCCCCTCAGCACAAATCAGATTCTTCTCAGGAGTTCCCAGTACATTATCCTTTCCCCTGTGTAATTACCTTAACAAGCTCCAGCTGTTTTTATTCTCAGAAGGTTTACTCCCTGATATACGGCTGCCTACCCCCTTCGTAAGTGCAGGTCCTAAATGAGCTTTTTTCTCTGTTCCCTCACCACAATCCAGATTCTTTTGGGGAGTTACCAGTACAGTAACCATACCAGGAAGTACTTAATTTATTAAGCTACTGCTTTTCTTAATCTCAGTGGAGATATTTACTGATAAACAGCTACCTACGCAGCATGTTCATGTCGTTCCACAATGAGCTTTTATCTCTCTCCCCTCACCACAAATCAGATTCTTCTGAGGAGTTCCCAGTACATTATCCTTTCCCCCGTGTAATTACCTTAACAAGCTCAGCTGTTTTTATTCTCAGAAGGTTTACTCCCTGATATACAGCTGCCTACCCCCTTCGTAAGTGCAGGTCCTAAATGAGCTTTTTCTCTGTTCCCTCACCACAATCCAGATTCTTTTGGGGAGTTACCAGTACAGTAACCATACCAGGAAGTACTTAATTTATTAAGCTACTGCTTTTCTTAATCTCAGTGGAGATATTTACTGATAAACAGCTACCTACGCAGCATGTTCATGTCGTTCCTCAATGAGCTTTTATCTCTCTCCCCTCACCACAAATCAGATTCTTCTGAGGAGTTCCCAGTACATTATCCTTTCCACTGTGTAATTACCTTAACAAGCTCCAGCTGTTTTTAATCTCAGAAGATTTACTCCCTGATATAAAGCTGCCTACCCCCTTCGTAAGTGCAGGTCCTAAATGAGCTTTTTTCTCTGTTCCCTCACCACAATCCAGATTCTTTTGGGGAGTTACCAGTACAGTAACCATACCAGGCAGTACTTAATTTATTAAGCTACTGCTTTGCTTAATCTCAGTGGAGATATTTACTGATAAACAGCTACCTACGCAGCATGTTCATGTCGTTCCTAAATGAGCTTTTATCTCTCTCCCCTCACCACGAATCAGATTCTTCTGAGGAGTTCCCAGTACATTATCCTTTCCCCTGTGTAAATACCTTAACAAGCTCCAGCTGTTTTTATTCTCAGAAGTTTTACTCCCTGATATACAGCTGCCTACCCCCTTCGTAAGTGCAGGTCCTAAATGAGCTTTTTTCTCTGTTCCATCACCACAATCCAGATTCTTTTGGGGAGTTACCAGTACAGTAACCATACCAGGAAGTACTTAAATTATGAAGCTACTGCTTTTCTTAATCTCCGTGGAGATATTTACTGATAAACAGCTACCTACGCAGCATGTTCATGTCGTTCCTAAATGAGCTTTTATCTCTCTTCCCTCACCACAAATCAGATTCTTCTGAGGAGTTCCCAGTACATTATCCTTTCCCCTGTGTAATTACCTTAAGAAGCTCCAGCTGTTTTTATTCTCCGAAGGTTTACTCCCTGATATACAGCTGCCTACCCCCTTCGTAAGTGCAGGTCCTTAATGAGCTTTTTTCTCTGTTCCCTCACCACAATCCAGATTCTTTTGGGAAGTTATCCGTACAGTAACCATACCAGGAAGTACGTAATTTATTAAGCTACTGCTTTTCTTAATCTCAGTGGAGATATTTACTGATAAACAGCTACCTACGCAGTATGTTCATGTCGTTCCTTAATGAGCTTTTATCTCTCTCCCCTCACCACAAATCAGATTCTTCTGAGGAGTTCCCAGTACATTCTCCTTTCCCCTGTGTAATTACCTTAACAAGCTCTAGCTGTTTTTATTCTCAGAAGCGATACTCCCTGATATACAGCTTCCTACCACCTTCGTAAGTGCAGGTCCTAAATGAGCTTTTCTCTCTGTTCCCTCACCACAATCGAGATTCTTTTGGGGAGTAACCAGTACAGTAATCATACCAGAAAGTACTTAATTTATTAAGCTACTGCTTTTCTTAATCTCAGTGGAGATATTTACTGATAAACAGCTACCTACGCAGCATGTTCATGTCGTTCCTAAATGAGCTTTTATCTCTCTCCCCTCACCACGAATCAGATTCTTCTGAGGAGTTCCCAGTACATTATCCTTTCCCCTGTGTAATTACCTTAACAAGCTCCAGCTGTTTTTATTCTCAGAAGGTTTACTCCCTGATATACAGCTGCCTACCCCCTTCGTAAGTGCAGGTCCTAAATGAGCTTTTTTCTCTGTTCCCTCACCACAATCCAGATTCTTTTGGGAAGTTACCCGTACAGTAACCATACCAGGAAGTACTTAATTTATTAAGCTACTGCTTTTTCTTAATCTCAGTGGAGATATTTACTGATAAACAGCTACCTACGCAGCATGTTCATGTCGTTCCTTAATGAGCTTTTATCTCTCTCCCCTCACCACAAATCAGATTCTTGTGAGGAGTTCCCAGTACATTATCCTTTCCCCTGTGTAATTACCTAAACAAGCTCCAGCTGTTTTTATTCTCAGAAGGTTTACTCCCTGATATACAGCTGCCTACTCCCTTCGTAAGTGCAGGTCCTAAATGAGCTTTTTTCTCTGTTCCCTCACCACAATCCAGATTCTTTTGGGGAGTTACCAGTACAGTAACCATACCAGGAAGTACTTAATTTATTAAGCTACTGCTTTTCTTAATCTCAGGGGAGATATTTACTGATAAACAGCTACCTACGCAGCATGTTCATGTCTTTCCTAAATGAGCTTTTATCTCTCTCCCCTCACCACGAATCAGATTCTTCTGAGGAGTTCCCAGTACATTATCCTTTCCCCTGTGTAATTACCTTAACAAGCTCCATCTGTTTTTATTCTCAGAAGGTTTACTCCCTGATATACAGCTGCCTACCCCCTTCGTAAGTGCAGGTCCTAAATGAGCTTTTTTCTCGGTTCCGTCACCACAATCCAGATTCTTTTGGGAGTTACCAGTACAGTAACCATACCCGGAAGTACTTAATTTATTAAGCTACTGCTTTGCTTAATCTCAGTGGAGATATTTACTGATAAACAGCTACCTACGCAGCATGTACATGTCGTTCCTAAATGAGCTTTTATCTCTCTTCCCTCACCACAAATCAGATTCTTCTGAGGAGTTCCCAGTACATTATCCTTTCCCCTGTGTAATTACCTTAACAACCTCCAGCTTTTTTTTTTCTCCGAAGGTTTACTCCCTGATATACAGCTGCCTAACCCCTTCGTAAGTGCAGGTCCTAAATGAGCTTTTTCTCTGTTCCTTCACCACAATCCAGATTCTTCTGGGTAGTTACCAGTACAGTAACCATACCAGGAAGTACTTAATTTATTAAGCTACTGCTTTTCTTAATCTCAGTGGAGATATTTACTGATAAACAGCTACCTACGCAGCATGTTCATGTCGTTCCTAAATGATCTTTTATCTCTCTTCCCTCACCACAAATCAGATTCTTCTGAGGAGTTCCCAGTACATTATCGTTTCCCCTGTGTAATTACCTTAACAAGCTCCAGCTGTTTTTATTCTCCGAAGGTTTACTCCCTGATATACAGCTGCCTACCCCCTGCGTAAGTGCAGGTCCTAAATGATCTTTTTTCTCTCTTCCCTCACCACAATCCAGATTCTTTGGGGAGTTACCAGTACAGTAACCATACCAGGAAGTACTTAATTTATTATGCTACTGCTTTTCTTATTCTCAGTGGAGATATTTACTGATAAACAGCTACCTACGCAGCATGTTCATGTCGTTCCTAAATGAGCTTTTATCTCTCTCCCCTCACCACAAATCAGATTCTTCTGAGGAGTTCCAAGTACATTATCCTTTTCCTCTGTAATTAACTTAACAAGCTCCAGCTGTTTTTATTCTCAGAAGCTTTACTCCCTGATATACAGCTGCCTACCCCCTTCGTAAGTGCAGGTCCTAAATGAGCTTTTTTCTCTGTTCCCTCACCACAATCCAGATTCTTTTGGGGAGTTACCAGTAGAGTAATCATACCAGGAAGTACTTAAATTATTAAGCTACTGCTTTTCTTAATCTCAGTGGAGATATTTACTGATAAACAGCTACCCAAGCAGCATGTTCATGTCGTTCCTAAATGAGCTTTTATCTCTCTCCCCTCAGCACAAATCAGATTCTTCTGAGGAGTTCCCAGTACATTATCCTTTCCCCTGTGTAATTACCTTAAAAAGCACCAGCTGTTTTTATTCTCAGAAGGTTTACTCCCTGATATACTGCTGCCTACCCCCTTCATATGTGCAGGTCCTAAATGAGCATTTTTCTCTGTTCCTTCACCACAATCCAGATTCTTTGGGGGAGTTACCAGTACAGTAACCATACCAGGAAGTACTTAATTTATTAAGCTACTGCTTTTCTTAATCTCAGTGGAGATATTTACTGATAAACAGCTACCTACGAAGCATGTTCATGTCGTTCTTAAATGACCTTTTATCTCTCTCCCCTCACCACAAATCAGATTCTTCTGAGGAGTTCCCAGTACATTATCCTTTCCCCTGTGTAATTACCTTAACAAGCTCGAGCTGTTTTTATTCTCAGAAGGTTTACTCCCTGATATACAGCTGCCTACCCCCTTCGTAAGTGCAGGTCCTAAATGAGCTTTTTTCTCTGTTCCCTCACCACAATCCAGATTCTTTTGGGGAGTTACCAGTACAGTAACCATACCAGGAAGTACTTAATTTATTAAGCTACTGCTTTTCTTAATCTCAGTGGAGATATTTACTGATAAACAGCTACCTACGCAGCATGTTCATGTCGTTCCTAAATGAGCTTTTATCTCTCTCCCCTCACCACAAATCAGATTCTTCTGAGGAGTTCCCAGTACATTATCCTTTCCCCTGTGTAATTACCTTAACAAGCTCCAGCTGTTTTTATTCTCAGAAGGTTAACTCCCTGATATACAGCTGCCTACCCCCTTCGTAAGTGCAGGTCCTAAATGAGCTTTTTTCTCTGTTCCCTCACCACAATCCAGATTCTTTTGGGGAGTTACCAGTACAGTAACCATACCAGGAAGTACTTAATTTATTAAGCTACTGCTTTTCTTAATCTCAGTGGAGCTATTTACTGATAAACATCTACCTACGCAGCATGTTCATGTCGTTCCTAAATGAGCTTTTATCTCTCTCCCCTCACCACAAATCAGTTTCTTCTGAGGAGTTCCCAGTACATTATCCTTTCCACTTTTTAATTACCTTAACAAGCTCCAGCTGTTTTTATTCTCAGAATGTTTACTCCCTGATATACTGCTGCCTACCCCCTTCATAAGTGCAGGTTCTAAATGAGCTTTTTTCTCTGTTCCCTCACCACAATCCAGATTCTTTTGGGGAGTTACCAGTACAGTAACCATACCAGGAAGTACTTAATTTATTAAGCTACTGCTTTCTTAATCTCAGTGGAGATATTTACTGATAAACAGCTACCTACGCAGCATGTTCATGTCGTTCCTAAATGAGCTTTTATCTCTCTCCCCTCACCACAAATCAGATTCTTCTGAGGAGTTCCCAGTACTTCATCTTTTCCCCTGTGTAATTACCTTAACAAGCTCCAGCTGTTTTTATTCTCAGAAGGTTTACTCCATGATATACAGCTGCCTACCCCCTTCGTAAGTGCAGGTCCTAAATGAGCTTTTTCTCGGTTCCCTCACCACATTACAGATTCTTTGGGAGTTACCAGTACAGAAAACATACCAGGAAGTACTTAATTTATTAAGCTACTGCTTTTCTTAATCTCAGTGGAGATATTTACTGATAAACAGCTACCTACGCAGCATGTTCATGTCGTTCCTAAATGAGCTTTTATCTCTCTCCCCTCACCACAAATCAGATTATCTGAGGAGTTCCCAGTACATTATCCTTTCCCCTGTGTAATTACCTTAACATACTCCAGCTGTTTTTATTCTCAGAATTTTTACTCCCTGATATACAGCTGCCTACCCCCTTCTTAAGTGCAGGTCCTAAATGGGCTTTTTTCTCTGTTCCCTCACCACAATCCAGATTCTTTTGGGAGTTACCAGTACAGTAACCATAGCAGGAAGTACTTAATTTATTAAGCTACTGCTTTTCTTAATCTCAGTGGAGATATTTACTGATAAACAGCTACCTACGCAGCATGTTCATGTCGTTCCTAAATGAGCTTTTATCTCTCTCCCCTCACCACAAATCAGATTCTTCTGAGGAGTTCCAAGTACATTATCCTTTTCCTCTGTAATTAACTTAACAAGCTCCAGCTGTTTTTATTCTCAGAAGCTTTACTCCCTGATATACAGCTGCCTACCCCCTTCGTAAGTGCAGGTCCTAAATGAGCTTTTTTCTCTGTTCCCTCACCACAATCCAGATTCTTTTGGGAGTTACCAGTAGAGTAATCATACCAGGAAGTACTTAATTTATTAAGCTACTGCTTTTCTTAATCTCAGTGGAGATATTTACTGATAAACAGCTACCTACGCAGCATGTTCATGTCGTTCCTAAATGAGCTTTTCTCTCTCTCCCCTCAGCACAAATCAGATTCTTCTGAGGAGTTCCCAGTACATTATCCTTTCCCCTGTGTAATTACCTTTAAAAGCACCAGCTGTTTTTATTCTCAGAAGGTTTACTCCCTGATATACTGCTGCCTACCCCCTTCATATGTGCAGATCCTAAATGAGCATTTTTCTCTGTTCCTTCACCACAATCCAGATTCTTTGGGGGAGTTACCAGTACAGTAACCATACCAGGAAGTACTTAATTTATTAAGCTACTGCTTTTCTTAATCTCAGTGGAGATATTTACTGATAAACAGCTACCTACGCAGCATGTTCATGTCGTTCCTAAATGAGCTTTTATCTCTCTCGCTCACCACAAATCAGATTCTTCTGAGGAGTTCCCAGTACATTATCCTTTCCCCTGTGTAATTACCTTAACAAGTTCCAGCTGTTTTTATTCTCAGAAGGTTAACTCCCTGATATACAGCTGCCTACACCCTTCGTAAGTGCAGGTCCTAAATGAGCTTTTTTCTCTGTTCCCTCACCACAATCCAGATTCTTTTGGGGAGTTACCAGTACAGTAACCATAACAGGAAGTACTTAATTTATTAAGCTACTGCTTTTCTTAATCTCAGTGGAGCTATTTACTGATAAACATCTACCTACGCAGCATGTTCATGTCGTTCCTAAATGAGCTTTTATCTCTCTCCCCTCACCACAAATCAGTTTCTTCTGAGGAGTTCCCAGTACATTATCCTTTCCACTTTTTAATTACCTTAACAAGCTCCAGCTGTTTTTATTCTCAGAATGTTTACTCCTGATATACTGCTGCCTACCCCCTTCATAAGTGCAGGTTCTAAATAAGCTTTTTTCTCTGTTCCCTCACAACAATCCAGATTCTTTTGGGGAGTTACCAGTACAGTAACCATACCAGGAAGTACTTAATTTATTAAGCTACTGCTTTTCTTAATCTCAGTGGAGATATTTACTGATAAACAGCTCCTACGCAGCATGTTCATGTCGTTCCTAAATGAGCTTTTATCTCTCTCCCCTCACCACAAATCAGATTCTTCTGAGGAGTTCCCAGTACATTATCCTTTCCACTGTGTAATTACCTTAACAAGCATCAGCTGTTTTCATTATCAGAAGGTTTACTCCCTGATATACTGCTGCCTACCCCCTACATAAGTGCAGGTCTTAAATGAGCTTTTTTCTCTGTTCCCTCACCACAATCCAGATTCTTTTGGGGAGTTAACAGTACAGTAACCATACCAGGAAGTACTTAATTAATTAAGCTACTGCTTTTCTTAATCTCAGTGGAGATATTTACTGATAAACAGCTACCTACGCAACATGTTCATGTCGTACCTAAATGAGCTTTTATTTCTCTCCCCTCACCAAAAATCAGATTCTTCTGAGGAGTTCTCAGTACATTATCCTTTCCCCTGTGTAATTACCTTAACAAGCTCCAGCTGTTTTTATTCTCAGAAGGTTTAATCCCTGATATACAGCTGCCTACCCCCTTCGTAAGTGCAGGTCCTAAATGAACATTTTTCTCTGTTCCCTCACCACAATCCAGATTCTTTTGGGGAGTTACCAGTACAGTAACCATACCAGGAAGTACTTAATTTATTAAGCTACTGCTTTTCTTAATCTCAGTGGAGATATTTACTGATAAACAGCTACCTACGCAGCATGTTCATGTCGTTCCTAAATGAGCTTTTATCTCTCTCCCCTCACCACAAATCGGATTCTTCTGAGGAGTTCCCAGTACATTATCCTTTCCCCTGTGTAATTACCTTAACAAGCTCCAGCTGTTTTTATTCTCAGAAGGTTTACTCCCTGATATACAGCTGCCTACCCCCTTCGTAAGTGCAGGTCAATAGTGAGCTTTTTTCTCTGTTCCCTCACCACAATCCAGATTCTTTTGGGGAGTTACCAGTACAGTAACCATACTAGGAACTACTTAATTTATTAAGCTTCTGCTTTTCTTAATCTTAGTGGAGATATTTACTGATAAACAGCTACCTACGCAGCATGTTCATGTCGTTCCTAAATGAGCTTTTGTCTCTCTCCCCTCACCACAAATCAGATTCTTCTGAATTGTTCCCAGTACATTATCCTTTCCCCTGTGTAATTATTTTAAAAAGCTCCAGCTGTTTTTATTCTCAGAAGGTTTACTCCCTGATATACAGCTGCCTACCCCCTGCGTGAGTGCAGGTCCTAAATGAGCTTTTTTCTCTGTTCCCCCACCACAATCCAGATTCTTTTCGGGAGTTACCCGTACAGGAACCATACCAGGAAGTACTTAATTTATTAAGCTACTGCTTTTCTTAATCTCAGTGGAGGTATTTACTGATAAACAGCTACCTACGCAGCATGTTCATGTCGTTCCTAAATGAGCTTTTATCTCTCTCCCCTCACCACAAATGAGATTCTTCTGAGGAGTTCCCAGTACATTATCCTTTCCCCTGTGTAATTACCTTAACAAGCTCCAGCTGTTTTTATTCTCAGAAGGTTTACTCCCTGATATACAGCTGCCTACCCCCTTCGAAAGTGCAGGTCCTAAATGAGCTTTTTTCTCTGTTCCCTCACCACAATCCAGATTCTTTTGGGGAGTTACCAGTACAGTAATCATACCAGGAAGTACTTAATTTATTAAGCTACTGCTTTTCTTAATCTCAGTGGAGATATTTACTGATAAACAGCTACCTACGCAGCATGTTCATGTCGTTCCTAAATGACCTTTTATCTCTCTCCCCTCACCACAAATCAGATTCTTCTGAATTGTTGCTAGTACATTATCCTTTCCCCTGTGTAATTACCTTAACAAGCTCCAGCTGTTTTTATTCTCAGAAGGTTTACTCCCTGATATACTCCTACCTACCCCCTTCGTAAGTGTAGGTCCTAAATGAGCTTTTTTCTCTGTTCCCTCACCACAATACAGATTCTTTTGGGAAGTTACCAGTACAGTAACCATACCAGGAAGGACTTAATTTATTAAGCTACTGCTTTTCTTAATCTCAGTGGAGATATTAACTGATAAACAGCTACGTACGCAGCATGTTCATGTTGTTCCTAAATGAGCTTTTATCTCTCTCCCCTCACCACGAATCAGTTTCTTCTTAGGAGTTCCCAGTACATTATCCTTTCCTCTGTTTAATTACCTTAACAAGCTCCAGCTGTTTTTATTCTCAGAAGGTTTACTCCCTGATATACAGCTGCCTACCCCCTTCGTAAGTGCAGGTCCTAAATGAGCTTTTTTCTCTGTTCCCTCACCACAATCCAGATTCTTTTGGGGAGTTACCCGTACAGGAACCATACCAGGAAGTACTTAATTTATTAAGCTACTGCTTTTCTTAATCTCAGTGGAGGTATTTACTGATAAACAGCTACCTACGCAACATGTTCATGTCGTACCTAAATGATCTTTTATTTCTCTCCCCTCACCAAAAATCAGATTCTTCTGAGGAGTTCTCAGTACATTATCCTTTCCCCTGTGTAATTACCTTAACAAGCTCCAGCTGTTTTTATTCTCAGAAGGTTTACTCCCTGATATACAGCTGCATACCCCCTTCGTAAGTGCAGGTCCTAAATGAACATTTTTCTCTATTCCCTAACCACAATCCAGATTCTTTTGGGGAGTTAACAGTACAGTAACCATACCAGGAAGTACTTAATTTATTAAGCTACTGCTTTTCTTAATCTCAGTGGAGATTTTTACTGATAAACAGCTACCTACGCAGCATGTTCATGTCCTTCCTAAATGAGCTTTTATCTCTCTCCCCTCACCACAAATCGGATTCTTCTGAGGAGTTCCCAGTACATTATCCTTTCCCCTGTGTAATTACCTTAACAAGCTCCAGCTGTTTTTATTCTCAGAAGGTTTAATCCCTGATATACAGCTGCCTACCCCCTTCGTAAGTGCAGGTCTTAAATGAGCTTTTTTCTCTGTTCCCTCACCACAATCCAGATTCTTTTGGGGAGTTACCAGTACAGTAACCATACTAGGAAGTACTTAATTTATTAAGCTTCTGCTTTTCTTAATCTTAGTGGAGATATTTACTGATAAACAGCTACCTACGCAGCATGTTCATGTCGTTCCTAAATGAGCTTTTGTCTCTCTCCCCTCACCACAAATCAGATTCTTCTGAATTGTTCAAAGTACATTATCCTTTCCCCTGTGTAATTATCTTAAAAAGCTCCAGCTGTTTTTATTCTCAGAAGGTTTACTCCCTGATATACAGCTGCCTACCCCCTGCGTGAGTGCAGGTCCTAAATGAGCTTTTTTCTCTGTTCCCTCACCACAATCCAGATTCTTTTGGGAGTTACCAGTACAGTAACCATACCAGGAAGTACTTAATTTATTAAGCAACTGCTTTTCTTAATATCAGTGGAGATATTTACTGATAAACAGCTACGTACGCAGCATGTTCATGTCGTTCCAAATGAGCTATTTTCTCTGTTCCCTCACCACAATCCAGATTCTTTTGGGGAGTTACCAGTACAGTATCCATACCACGAAGTACTTAGTTTATTAAGCTACTGCTTTTCTTAATCTCAGTGGAGATATTTACTGATAAACAGCTACCTAGGCAGCATGTGCATGTCGTTCCTAAATGAGCTTTTATCTCTCTCCCCTCACCACAAATCAGATTCTTCTGAGGAGTTCCCAGTACATTATCCTTTCCCCTGTGTAATTACCTTAACAAGCTCCAGCTGTTTTTATTCTCAGAAGCGATACTCCCTGATATACAGCTGCCTACCCCCTTCGTAAGTGCAGTTCCTAAATGAGCTTTTTCTCTGTTCCCTCACCAAAATCCAGATTCTTTTGGTGAGTTACCAGTACAGTAACCATACCAGGAAGTACTTAATTTATTAAGCTACTGCTTTTCTTAATCTCAGTGGAGATATTTACTGATAAACAGCTACGTACGCAGCATTTTCATGTCGTTCCTAAATGAGATTTTATCTCTCTCCCCTCACCACAAATCAGATTCTTCTGAGGAGTTCCCAGTACATTATCCTGTCCCCTGTGTATTTACCTTAACAAGCTCCAGCTGTTTTTATTCTCAGAAGGTTTACACCCTGATATACAGCTGCCTACCCCATTCGTAAGTGCAGGTCCTAAATGAGCTTTTTTCTCTGTTCCCTCACCACAATCCAGATTCCTTTGGGGAGTTACCAGTACAATATCCATACCAGGAAGTACTTAATTTATTAAGCTACTGCTTTTCTTAATCTGAGTGGAGATATTTGCTGATAAACAGCTACTTATGTAGCATGTTCATGTCGTTCCTAAATGAGCTTTTATCGCTCTCCCCTCACCACAAATCAGATTCTTCTGAGGAGTTCCCAGTACATTATCCTGTCCCCTGTGTAATTACCTTAACAAGCTCCAGCTGTTTTTATTCTCAGAAGGTTTACACCCTGATATACAGCTGCCTACCCCATTCTTAAGTGCAGGTCCTAAATGAGCTTTTTTCTCTGTTCCCTCACCACAATCCAGATTCTTTTGGGGAGTTACCAGTACAGTATCCATACCAGGAAGTACTTAATTTATTAAGCAACTGCTTTTCTTAATCTCAGTGGAGATATTTACTGATAAACAGCTACGTACGCAGCATGTTCATGTCGTTCCTAAATGAGCTGTTTTCTCTGTTCCCTCACCACAATCCAGATTCTTTTGGGAGTTACCAGTACAGTATCCATACCAGGAAGTACTTAGTTTATTAAGCTACTGCTTTTCTTAATCTCAGTGGAGATATTTACTGATAAACAGCTACGTATGCAGCATGTTCATGTCGTTCCTAAATGAGCTTTTATCTCTCTCCCCTCACCACAAATCAGATTCTTCTGAGGAGTTCCCAGTACATTATCCTTTCCCCTGTGTAATTACCTTAACAAGCTCCAGCTGTTTTTATTCTCAGAAGCGATACTCCCTGATATACAGCTGCCTACCGCCTTCGTAAGTGCAGGTCCTAAAAGAGCTTTTTTCTCTGTTCCCTCACCAAAATCCAGATTCTTTTGGGGAGTTACCAGTACAGTATCCATACCAGGAAGTACTTAATTTATTAAGCTACTGCTTTTCTTTTTTTTTTCTTTTTTTTTTTTTTTTTGGCCAGTCCTGGAACTTGGACTCAATGCCTGAGCACTGTCCCTGGCTTTTTTTGCTCAAGGCTAGCACTATGCCACTTGAGCCGCAGCGCCACTTCTGGCCATTTTCTGTATATGTGGTGCTGGGGAATCGAACCCAGTGCCTCATGTATACGAGGCAGGCACTCTTGCCACTAGGCCATATCCCCAGCCAAGCTACTGCTTTTCTTAATCTCAGTGGAGATATTTACTGATAAACAGCTACCTACGCAGCATGTTCATGTCGTTCCTAAATGAGCTTTTATCTCTCTCCCATCACCACAAATCAGATTCTTCTGATGAGTTCCCAGTACATTATCCTTTCCCCTGTGTAATTACCTTAACAAGCTCCAGCTGTTTTTATTCTCAGAAGGTTTACTCCCTGATATACAGCTGCCTACCCCCTTCGTAAGTGCAGGTCCTAAATGATCTTTTTTCTCTGTTCCCTCACCACAATCCAGATTCTTTTTGGGAGTTACCAGTACAGTAACCATACCAGGAAGTACTTAATTTATTAAGCTACTGCTTTTCTTAATCTCAGTGGAGATATTTACTGATAAACAGCTACCTACGCAGCATGTTCATGTCGTTCCTAAATGAGCTTTTATCTCTCTCCCCTCACCACAAATCAGATTCTTCTGAGGAGTTCCCAGTACATTATCCTTTCCCCTGTGTAATTAACTTAACAAGCTCCAGCTGTTTTTATTCTCAGAAGGTTTACTCCCTGATATACAGCTGCCTACCCCCTTCGTAAGTGCAGGTCCTAAATGAGCTTTTTTCTCTGTTCCCTCACCACAATCTAGATTCTTTTGGGGAGTTACCAGTACAGTAACCATACCAGGAAGTACTTAATTTATTAAGCTACTGCTTTTCTTAATCTCAGGGGAGATATTTACTGATAAACAGCTACCTACGCAGCATGTTCATGTCGTTCCTAAATGAGCTTATATCTCTCTCCCCTCACCACAGATCAGATTCTTCTGAGGAGTTCCCAGTACATTATCCTTTCCCCTGTGTAATTACCTTAACAAGCTCCAGCTGTTTTTATTCTCAGAAGGTTTAGTCCCTGATATACAGCTGCCTACCCCCTTCGTAAGTGCAGGTCCTAAATGAGCTTTTTTCTCTGTTCCCTCACCACAATCCAGATTCTTTTGGGGAGTTACCAGTACAGTAAGCATACCAGGAAGTACTTAATTTATTAAGCTACTGCTTTTCTTAATCTCAGTGGAGATATTTACTGATAAACCGCTACCTACGCAGCATGTTCATGTCGTTCCTAAATGAGCTTTTATCTCTCTCCCCTCACCACAAATCAGATTCTTCTGAGGAGTTCCCAGTACTTTATCCTTTCCCCTGTGTAATTACCTTAACAAGCTCCAGCTGTTTTTATTCTCAGAAGGTTTACTCCCTGATATACAGCTGCCTACTCCCTTCGTAAGTGCAGGTCCTAAATGAGCTTTTTTCTCCGTTCCCTCACCACAATCCAGATTCTTTTGGGGAGTTACCAGTACAGTAACCATACCAGGAAGTACTTAATTTATTAAGCTACTGCTTTTCTTAATCTCAGTGGAGATATTTACTGATAAACAGCTACGTACGCAGCATGTTCATGTCGTTCCTTAATGAGCTTTAATCTCTCTCCCCTCACCACAAATCAGATTCTTCTAAGGAGTTCCCAGTACATTATCCTTTCCCCTGTGTAATTACCTTAACAAGCTCCAGCTGTTTTTATTCTCAGACGGTTTACTCCCTGATATACAGCTGCCTACCCCCTTCGTAAGTGCAGGTCCTAAATGAGCTTTTTTCTCTGTTCCCTCACCACAATCCAGATTCTTTTGGGGAGTTACCAGTACAGTAACCATACCAGGAAGTACTTAATTTATTAAGCTACTGCTTTTCTTAATCTCAGTGGAGATATTTACTGATAAACAGCTACCTACGCAGCATGTTCATGACGTTCCTAAATGAGCTTTTATCTCTCTCCCCTCACCACAAATCAGATTCTTCTGAGGAGTTCCCAGTACATTATCCTTTCCCCTGTGTAATTACCATAACAAGATGCAGCTGTTTTTATTCTCAGAAGCTTTACTCCCTGATATACAGCTGCCTACCCCCTTCGTAAGTGCAGGTCCTAAATGAGCTTTTTTCTCTGTTCCCTCACCACAATCCAGATTCTTTTGGGGAGTTACCAGTACAGTAACCATACCAGGAAGTACTTAATTTATTAAGCTACTGCTTTTCTAAAGCTCAGTGGAGATATTTACTGATAAACAGCTACCTACGCAGCATGTTCATGTCGTTCCTAAATGAGCTTTTATCTCTCTCCCCTCACCACAAATCAGGTTCTTCTGAGGAGTTCCCAGTACTTTATCTTTTCTCCTGTGTAATTACCTTAACAAGCTCCAGCTGTTTTTATTTTCAGAAGGTTTACTCCCTGATATACAGCTGCCTACCCCCTTCGTAAGTGCAGTTCCTAAATGAGCTTTTTTCTCTCTTCCCTCACCACAATCCAGATTCTTTTGGGGAGTTACCAGTACAGTAACCATACCAGGAAGTACTTAATTTATTAACCTACTGCTTTTCTTAATCTCAGTGGAGATATTTACTGATAAACAGCTACCTACGCAGCATGTTCATGTCGTTCCTAAATGAGCTTTTATCTCTCTCCACTCACCACAAATCAGATTCTTCTGAGGAGTTCCCAGTACATTATCCTTTCCCCTGTGTAATTACCTTAACAAGCTCCAGCTGTTTTTATTCTCAGAAGGTTTACTCCCTGATATACAGCTGCCTACCCCCTTCGAAAGTGCATGTCCTAAATGAGCTTTTTTCTCTGTTCCCTCACCACAATCCAGATTCTTTTGGGGAGTTACCAGTACAGTAACCATACCAGGAAGTACTTAATTTATTAAGCTACTGCTTTTCTTAATCTCAGTGGAGATATTTACTGATAAACAGCTACCTACGCAGCATGTTCATGTCGTTCTTAATGAGCTTGTATCTCTATCCCCTCACCACAAATCAGATTCTTCTGAGGAGTTCCCAGTACATTATCCTTTCCCCTGTGTAATTACCTTAACAAGCTGCAGCTGTTTTTATTCTCAGAAGCTTTACTCCCTGATATACAGCTGCCTACCCCCTTCGTAAGTGCAGGTCCTAAATGAGCTTTTTTCTCTGTTCCCTCACCACAATCCAGATTTTTTTGGGGAGTTACCAGTACAGTAACCATACCAGGAAGTACTTAATTTATTAAGCTACTGCTTTTCTAAAGCTCAGTGGAGATATTTACTGATAAACAGCTACCTACGCAGCATGTTCATGTCGTTCCTAAATGAGCTTTTATCTCTCTCCCCTCACCACAAATCAGATTCTTCTGAGGAGTTCCCAGTACTTTATCCTTTCTCCTGTGTAATTACCTTAACAAGCTCCAGCTGTTTTTATTCTCAGAAGGTTTACTCCCTGATATACAGCTGCCTACCCCTTCGTAAGTGCAGGTCCTAAATGAGCTTTTTTCTCTGTTCCCTCACCACAATCCAAATTCTTTTCGGGAGTTCCCAGTACAGTAACCATACCAGGAAGTACTTAATTTATTAAGCTACTGCTTTTCTTAATCTCAGTGGAGATATTTACTGATAAACAGCTACCTACGCAGCATGTTCATGTCGTTCCTAAATGAGCTTTTATCTCTCTCCACTCACCACAAATCAGATTCTTCTGAGGAGGTCCCAGTACATTATCCTTTCCCCTGTGTAATTACCTTAACAAGCTCCAGCTGTTTTTATTCTCAGAAGTTTTAGTCCCTGATATACAGCTGCCTACCCCCTTCGTAAGTGCAGGTCCTAAATGAGCTTTTTTCTCTGTTCCCTCACCACAATCCAGATTCTTTTGGGGAGTTACCAGTACAGTAACCATACGAGGAAGTACTTAATTTATGAAGCTACTGCTTTTCTTAATCTCTGTGGAGATATTTACTGATAAACAGCTACCTACGCAGCATGTTCATGTCGTTCTTAAATGAGCTTTTATCTCTCTACCCTCACCACAAATCAGATTCTTCTGAGGACTTCCCAGAACATTATCCTTTCCCCTGTGTAATTACCTTAACAAGCTCCAGCTGTTTTTATTCTCAGAAGGTTTACTCCCTGATATAAAGCTGCCTACCCCCTTCGAAAGTGCAGGTCCTAAATGAGCTTTTCTCTCTGTTCCCTCAACACAATCCAGATTCTTTTGGGGAGTTACCAGTACAATAACCATACCAGGAAGTACTTAATTTATTAAGCTACTGCTTTTCTTAATCTCAGTGGATATTTACTGATAAACAGCTACCTACGCAGCATGTACATGTCGTTCCTAAATGAGGATTTATCTCTCTCCTCACCACAAATCAGATTCTTCTGAGGAGTTCCCAGTACATTATCCTTTCCCCTGTGTAATTACCTTAACAAGCTCCAGCTGTTTTTATTCTCAGAAGGTTTACTCCCTGATATACAGCTGCCTACCCCCTTGGTAAGTGCAGGTCCTAAATGAGGTTTTTTCTCTGTTCCCTCACCACAATCCAGATTCTTTTTGGGAGTTAGGAGTACAATAACCATACCAGGAAGTACTTAATTTATTAAGCTACTGCTTTTCTTAATCTCAGTCGGAGATATTTACTGATAAACAGCTACCTACGCAGCATGTTCATGTCGTTCCTAAATGAGCTTTTATCTCTCTCCCCTCACCACAAATCAGATTTTTCTGAGGAGTTCCCAGTACCTTATCCTTTCCCCTGTGTAATTACCTTAACAAGCTCCAGTGTTTTTATTCTCAGAAGGTTTACTCCCTGATATACAGCTGCCTACCCCCTTCGTCAGTGCAGGTCCTAAATGAGCTTTTTTCTCTGTTCCCTCACCACAATCCAGATTCTTTTGGGGAGTTACCAGTACAGTAACCATAACAGGAAGTACTTAGTTTATTAAGCTACTGCTTTTCTTAATCTCAGTGGAGATATTTACTGATAAACAGCTATCTACGCAGCATGTTCATGTCGTTCCTAAATGAGCTTTTATCTCTCTCCCCTCACCACAAATCAGATTCTTCTGAGGAGTTCCCAGTACATTATCCTTTCCCCTGTGTAATTACCTTAACAAGCTCCAGCTTTTTTTATTCTCAGAAGGTTTACTCCCTGATATACAGCCGCCTACCCCCTTCGTAAGTGCAGGTCCTAAATGAGCTTTTTCTCTGTTTCCTCACCACAATCCAGATTCTTTTGGGGAGTTTCCAGTACAGTAACCATACCAGGAAGTACTTAATTTATTAAGCTACTGCTTTTCTTAATCTCAGTGGAGATATTTACTGATAAACAGCTACCTACGCAGCATGTTCATGTCGTTCCTAAATGAGCTTTTATCTCTCTCCCCTCAACACAAATCAGATTCTTGTGAGGAGTTCCCAGTACATTATCCTTTCCTCTGTGTAATTACCTTAACAAGCTCCAGCTGTTTTTATTCTCAGAAGCGATACTCACTGATATACAGCTGCCTACCCCCTTCGTAAGTGCAGGTCCTAAATGAGCTTTTTTCTCTGTTCCCTCACCACAATCCAGATATTTTTTGGGAGTTACCAGTACAGTAACCATACCAGGAAGTACTTAATTTATTAAGCTGCTGCTTTTCTTAATCTCAGTGCAGATATTTACTGATAAACAGCTACCTAGGCAGCATGTTCATGTCGTTCCTAAATGAGCTTTTATCTCTCTCCCCTCACCACAAATCAGATTCTTCTGAGGAGTTCCCAGTACATTATCCTTTCCCCTGTGTAATTACCTTAACAAGCTCCAGCTGTTTTTATTCTCAGAAGGTTTACTCCCTGATATACAGCGGCCTACCCCCTTCATAAGTGCAGGTCCTAAATGAGCTTTTTTCTCTGTTCCCTCACCACAATCTAGATTCTTTTGGGGAGTTACCAGTACAGTAACCATACGAGGAAGTACTTAATTTATGAAGCTACTGCTTTTCTTAATCTCTGTGGAGATATTTACTGATAAACAGCTACCTACGCAGCATGTTCATGTCGTTCTTAAATGAGCTTTTATCTCTCTTCCCTCACCACAAATCAGATTCTTCTGAGGACTTCCCAGTACATTATCCTTTCCCCTGTGTAATTACCTTAACAAGCTCCAGCTGTTTTTATTCTCAGAAGGTTTACTCCCTGATATAAAGCTGCCTACCCCCTTCGAAAGTGCAGGTCCTAAATGAGCTTTTCTCTCTGTTCCCTCAACACAATCCAGATTCTTTTGGGGAGTTACCAGTACAGTAACCATACCAGGAAGTACTTAATTTATTAAGCTACTGCTTTTCTTAATCTCAGTGGATATTTACTGATAAACAGCTACCTACGCAGCATGTTCATGTCGTTCCTAAATGAGCTTTTATCTCTCTCCCCTCAGCACAAATCAGATTCTTGTGAGGAGTTCCCAGTACATTATCCATTCCTCTGTGTAATTACCTTAACAAGCTCCAGCTGTTTTTATTCTCAGAAGCGATACTCCCTGATATACAGCTGCCTACCCCCTTCGTAAGTGCAGGTCCTAAATGAGCTTTTTTCTCTGTTCCCTCACCACAATCCAGATATTTTCTGGGAGTTACCAGTACAGTAACCATACCAGGAAGTACTTAATTTATTAAGCTGCTGCTTTTCTTAATCTCAGTGGAGATATTTTCTGATAAACATCTACCTAGGCAGCATGTTCATGTCGTTCCTAAATGAGCTTTTATCTCTCTCCCCTCACCACAAATCAGATTCTTCTAAGCAGTTCCCAGTACATTATCCTTTCCCCTGCGTAATTGCCTTAACAAGCTCGAGCTGTTTATATTCTCAGAAGGTTTACTCCCTGATATACAACTGCCTACCACCTTCGTAAGTGCAGGTCCTAAATGAGCTTTTTAATCTGTTCCCTCACCACAATCCAGATTCTTTTGGGGAGTTGCCAGTACAGTAACCATACCAGGAAGTACATAATTTATTAAGCAACTGCTTTTCTTAATCTCAGTGGAGATATTTACTGATAAACAGCTACCTACGCAGCATGTTCATGTCGTTCCTAAATGAGCTTTTATCTCTCTCCCCTCACCACAAATCAGATTATTCTGAATTGTTCCCAGCACATTATCCTTTCCCTTGTGTAATTACCTTAACAAGCTCCAGCTGCTTTTATTCTCAGAAGGTTTACTCCCAGATATACAGCTGCCTACCCGCTTCGTAAGTGCAGGTCCTAAATAAGCTTTTTTCTCTGTTCCCTCACCACAATCCAGATTCTTTTGGGGGAGTTACCAGTACAGTAACCATACCAGGAAGTACTTAATTATTAAGCTACTGCTTTTCTTAATCTCAGTGGATATTTACTGATAAACAGCTACCTACGCAGCATGTACATGTCGTACCTAAATGAGGTTTTATCTCTCTCTTCACCACAAATCAGATTCTTCTGAGGAGTTCCAGTACATTATCCTTTCCCCTGTGTAATTACCTTAACAAGCTCCAGCTGTTTTTATTCTCAGAAGGTTTACTCCCTGATATACAGCTGCCTACCCCCTTCGTAAGTGCAGGTCCTAAATGAGCTTTTTTCTATGTTCCCTCACCACAATACAGATTCTTTTGGGGAGTTACCAGTACAGTAACCATACCAGGAAGTACTTAATTTATTAAGCTACTGCTTTTCTTAATCTCAGTGGAGATATTTACTGATAAACAGCTACCTACGCAGCATGTTCATGTCGTTCCTAAATGAGCTTTTATCTCTCTCCCCTCACCACAAATCAGATTCTTCTGAGGAGTTCCCATTACATTATCCTTTCCCCCTGTGTAATTACCTTAACAAGTTCCAGCTGTTTTTATTCTCAGAAGGTTTACTCCCTGATATACAGCGGCCTACCCCCTTCGTAAGTGCAGGTCCTAAATGAGCTTTTTTCTCTGTTCCCTCACCACAATCCAGATTCTTTTGGGGAGTTACCAGTACAGTAACCATATGAGGAAGTACTTAATTTATGAAGCTACTGCTTTTCTTAATCTCTGTGGAGATATTTACTGATAAACAGCTACCTACGCAGCATGTTCATGTCGTTCTTAAATGAGCTTTTATCTCTCTACCCTCACCACAAATCAGATTCTTTTGAGGAGTTCCCAGTACATTATCCTTTCCCCTGTGTAATTACCTTAACAAGCTCCAGCTGTTTTTATTCTCAGAAGGTTTACTCCCTGATATACAGCTGCCTACCCCCTTCGTAAGTGCAGGTCCTAAATGAGATTTTTTCTCTGTTCCCTCACCACAATCCAGAATCTTTTGGGGAGTTACCAGTACAGTAACCATACTAGGAAGTACTTAATTTATTAAGCTACTGCTTTCTTAATCTCAGTGGAGATATTTACTGATAAACAGCTACCTACGCAGCATGATCATGTCGTTCCTAAATGAGCTTTTATCTCTCTCCCCTACCACAAATCAGATTCTTCTGAGGAGTTCCCAGTACATTATCCTTTCCCATGTGTAATTACCTTAACAAGCTCCAGCTGTTTTTATTCTCAGAAGGTTTACTCCCGGACATACAGCTGCCTACCCCCTTCCTAAGTGCAGGTCCTAAATGAGCTTTCTTCTCTGTTCCCTCACCACAATCCAGATTCTTTTGAGGAGATACCAACAATAAGCAAACCAGGAAGTAATTAATTTATTAAGCTAATGCTTTTCTTAATCTCAGTGGAGATATTTACTGATAAACAGCTACCTACGCAGCATGTTCATGTCGTTCCTAAATGACCTTTTATCTCTCTCCCCTCACCACAAATCAAATTCTTCTGAGGAGTTCCCAGTACATTATCCATTCCGCTGTGTAATTACCTTAACAAGCTCCAGCTGTTTTTATTCTCAGAAGTTTTACTGCCTGATTTACAGCTGCCTACCCCCTTCGTAAGTGCAGGTCCTAAATGAGCTTTTTTCTCTGTTCCCTCACCATAATCCAGATTCTTTTTGGAGTTACCAGTACAGGAACCATACCAGGAAGTACTTAATTTATTAAGCTACTGCTTTTCTTAATTTCAGTGGAGATATTTACTAATAAACAGCTACGTACGCAGCATGTTCATGTCGTTCCTAAATGAGCTTTTATCTCTCTCCCCTCACCACAAATCAGATTCTTCTGAGGAGTTCCCAGTACATTATCCTTTCCCCTGTGTAATTACCTGAACAAGCTCCAGCTGTTTTTATTCTCAGAAGGTTTACTCCCTGATATACAGCTCCCTACCCCCTTCGTAAGTGCAGGTCCTAAATGAGCTTTTTTCTCTGTTCCCTCACCATAATCCAGATTCTTTTTGGAGTTACCAGTACAGGAACCATACCAGGAAGTACTTAATTTATTAAGGTACTGCTTTTCTTAATTTCAGTGGAGATATTTACTGATAA
>NW_025961042.1:0-33864 GCF_023159225.1 Perognathus longimembris pacificus
CTCATTTAGGAACGACATGAACATGCTGCGTAGGTAGCTGTTTATCAGTAAATATCTCCACTGAGATTAAGAAAAGCAGTAGCTTAATAAATTAAGTACTTCCTGGTATGGTTACTGTACTGGTAACTCCCCAAAAGAATCTGGATTGTGGTTTGGGAACAGAGACAAAAGCTCATTTAGTTCCTGCACTTACGAAGGGGGTAGGCAGGTGTATATCAGGGAGTAAACCTTCTGAGAATAAAAACAGCTGGAGCTTGTTAAGGTAATTACACAGGGGAAAGGATAATGTACTGGGAACTCCTCAGAAGAATCTTATTTGTGGTGAGGGGAGAGAGATAAAAGCTCATTTAGGAACGACATGAACATGCTGCGTAGGTAGCTGTTTATCAGTAAATATCTCCACTGAGATTAAGAAAAGCAGTAGCTTAATAAATTAAGTACTTCCTGGTATTGTTACTGTACTGGTAACTCCCCAAAGAATCTGGATTGTGGTGAGTTAACAGAGAAAAAAGCTCATTTAGGACCTGCACTTTCGAAGGGGGTAGGCAGCTGTATATCAGGGAGTAAACCTTCTGAGAATAAAAACAGCTGGAGCTTGTTAAGGTAAATACACAGGGGAAAGGATAATATACTGGGAACTCCTCAGAAGAATCAGATTTGTTGTGAGGGGAGAGAGATAAAAGCTCATTTAGGAACGACATGAACATGCTGCGTAGGTAGCTGTTTATCAGTAAATATCTCCTCTGAGATTAAGAAAAGCAGTAGCTTAATAAATTAAGTACTTCCTGGTATGTTTACTGTACTGGTAACTCCCCAAAAGAATCTGGATTGTGGTGAGGGAACAGAGAAAAAAGCTCATTTAGGACCTGCACTTACGAAGGAGGTAGGCAGCTGTATATCAGGGAGTAAACCTTCGGAGAATAAAGACAGCTGGAGCTTGTTGAGGTAATTACACAGGGGAAAGGATAATGTACTGGGAACAATTAGGAAGAATCTGATTTGTGGTGAGGGTAGAGAGATAAAATCTCATTTAGGAACGACATGAACATGCTGCGTAGGTAGCTGTTTATCAGTAAATATCTCCACTGAGATTAAGAAAAGCAGTAGCTTAATAAATTAAGTACTTCCTGGTATGTTACTGTACTGGTAACTCCCCAAAAGAATCTGGATTGTGGTTTGGGAACAGAGAAAAAAGCTCATTTAGGACCTGCACTTTCGAAGGGGGTAGGCAGCTGTATATCAGGGAGTAAACCATCTGAGAATAAAAACAGCTGGAGCTTGTTAAGGTAATTACACAGGGGAAAGGATAATGTACTGGGAACTCCTCAGAAGAATCTGATTTGTGGTGAGGGGAGAGAGATAAAAGCTCATTTAGGAACGACATGAACATGCTGCGTAGGTAGCTGTTTATCAGTAAATATCTCCACTGAGATTAAGAAAAGCAGTAGCTTAATAAATTAAGTACTTCCTGGTATGGTTACTGTACTGGTCACTCCAAAAAAGAATCTGGATTGTGGTGAGGGAACAGAGAAAAAAGCTCATTTAGGACCTGCTCTTACGAAGGGGGTAGGCAGCTGTATATCAGGGAGTAAACCTTCTGAGAATAAAAACAGCTGGAGCTTGTTAAGGTAATTACACAGGGGAAAGGATAATGTACTGGGAACTCCTCAGAAGAATCTGATTTGTGGTGAGGGGAGAGAGATAAAAGCTCATTTAGGAACGACATGAACATGCTGCATAGGTAGCTGTTTATCAGTAAATATCTCCACTGAGATTAAGAAAAGCAGTAGCTTAATAATTTAAGTACTTCCTGGTATGGTTAGTGTACTGGTAACTCCCCAAAAGAATCTGGATTGTGGTGAGGGAACAGAGAAAAAAGCTCATTTAGGACCTGCACTTACGAAGGGGGTAGGCAGCTGTCTATCAGGGAGTAAACCTTCTGAGAATAAAAACAGCTGGAGCTTGATAAGGTAATTACACAGGGGAAAGGATAATGTACTGGAACTCCTCAGAAGAATCTGATTCGTGGTGAGGGAAGAGAGATAAAAGCTCATTTAGTAACGACATGAACATGCTGCGTACGTAGCTGTTTATCAGTAAATATCTCACTGAGATAAGAAAAGCAGTACCTTAATAAATTAAGTACTTCCTGGTATGGTTACTGTACTGGTCACTCCCCAAAAGAATCTGGATTGTGGTGAGGGAACAGAGAAAAAAGCTCATTTAGGACCTACACTTACGAAGGGGGTAGGCAGCTGTATATCAGGGAGTAAACCTTCTGAGAATAAAAACAGCTGGAGCTTGTTAAGGTAATTACACAGGGGAAAGGATAATGTACTGGGAACTCCTCAGAAGAATCTGATTTGTGGTGAGGGGAGAGAGATAAAAACTCATTTAGGAACGACATGAACATGCTGCGTAGGTAGCTGTTTATCAGTAAATATCTCCCCTGAGATTAAGAAAAGCAGTAGCTTAATAAATTAAGTACTTCCTGGTATGGTTACTGTACTGGTAACTCCACAAAGAATCTGGATTGTGGTGAGTTAACAGAGAAAAAAGCTCATTTAGGACCTGCACTTTCGAAGGGGGTAGGCAGCTGTATATCAGGGAGTAAACCTTCTGAGAGTAAAAACAGCTGGAGCTTGTTAAGGTAATTACACAGGGGAAAGGATAATATACTGGGAACTCCTCAGAAGAATCTGATTTGTGGTGAGGGGAGAGAGATAAAAGCTCTTTTAGGAACGACATGAACATGCTGCATAGGTAGCTGTTTATCAGTAAATATCTCCACTGAGATTAAGAAAAGCAGTAGCTCAATAAATTAAGTACTTCCTGGTATGGTTACTGTACTGGTAACTCCCCAAAAGAATCTGGATTGTGGTGAGGGAACAGAGAAAAAAAGCTCATTTAGGACCTGCACTTACGAACGGGGTAGGCAGCTGTATATCAGGGAGTAAACCTTCTGAGAATAAAAACAGGTGGAGCTTGTTAAGGTAATTACACAGGGGAAAGGATAATGTACTGGGAACTCCTCAGAAGAATCTGATTTGTGGTGAGGGGAGAGAGATAAAAGCTCATTTAGGAACGACATGAACATGCTGCGTAGGTAGCTGTTTATCAGTAAATATCTTCACTGAGATTAAGAAAAGCAGTAGCTTAATAAATTAAGTACTTCCTGGAATGGTTACTGTATTGGTAACTCCCCAAAAGAATCTGGATTGTGGTGAGGGAACAGAGAAAAAATCTCATTTAGGACCTGCACTTACGAAAGGGGTAGGCAGCTGTATATCAGGGAGTAAACCTTCTGAGAATAAAAACAGCTGGAGCTTGTTAAGGTAATTACACAGGGGAAAGGATAATGTACTGGGAACTCCTCAGAAGAATCTGATTTGTGCTGAGGGGAGAGAGATAAAGCTCATTTATGAACGACATGAACATGCTGCGTAGGTAGCTGTTTATCAGTAAATATCTCCACTGAGATTAAGAAAAGCAGTAGCTCAATAAATTAAGTACTTCCTGGTATGGTTACTGTACTGGTAACCTCCCCAAAAGAATCTGGATTGTGGTGAGGGAACAGAGAAAAAAGCTCATTTAGGACCTGCACTTACGAAGGGGGTAGGCAGCTGTATATCAGGGAGTAAACCTTATGAGAATAAAAACAGCTGGAGCTTGTTAAGGTAATTACAAAGGGGAAAGGATAATGTACTGGGAACTAGTCAGAAGAATCTGATTTGTGGTGAAGGGAGAGAGATAAAAGCTCATTTTGGAACGACATGAACATGCTGCGTAGGTAGCTGTTTATCAGTAAATATCTCCACTGAGATTAAGAAAAGCAGTAGCTCAATAAATTAAGTACTTCCTGGTATGGTTACTGTACTGGTAACTCCCCAAAAGAATCTGGATTGTGGTGAGGGAACAGAGAAAAAAGCTCATTTAGGACCTGCACTTACGAAGGGGGTAGGCAGCTGTATATCAGGGAGTAAACCTTCTGAGAATAAAACAGCTGGAGCTTTTTAAGTTAATTACACAGGGGAAAGGATAATGTACTGGGAACTCCTCAGAAGAATCTGATTTGTGGTGAGGGGAGAGAGATAAAAGCTCATTTAGGAACGACATGAACATGCTGCGTAGGTAGCTGTTTATCAGTAAATATCTCCACTGAGATTAAGAAAAGCAGTAGCTTAATAAATTAAGTACTTCCTGGTATGGTTACTGTCCTGGTAACTCCCCAAAAGAATCTGGATTGTGGTGAGGGAACAGAAAAAAAAGCTCATTTAGGACCTGCACTTATGAAGGGGGTAGGCAGCAGTATATCACGGAGTAAACCTTCTGAGAATAAAAACAGCTGGAGCTTCTTAAGGTAATTACACCGTGGAAAGAATAATGTACTGGGAACTCCTCAGAAGAATCAGATTTGTGGTGAGGGGAGAGAGATAAAACCTCATTTAGGAACGACATGAACATGCTGCGTAGGTAGCTGTTTATCAGTAAATATCTACACTGAGATTAAGAAAAGCAGTAGCTTAATAAATTCAGTACTTCCTGGTATGGTTACTGTACTGGTAACTCCCCAAAAGAATCTGGATTGTGGTGAGGGAACAGAGAAAAAAGCTCATTTAGGACCTGCACTTACGAACGGGGTAGGCAGCTGTATATCAGGGAGTAAACCTTCTGAGAATAAAAACAGCTGGAGCTTGTTAAGGTAATTACACAGGGGAAAGGATAATGTACTGGGAACTCCTCATAAGAATCTACTTTGTGGTGAGGGGAGAGAGATAAAAGCTCATTTAGGAACGACATGAACATGCTGCGTAGGTAGCTGTTCATCAGTAAATATCTCCACTGAGATTAAGAACAGCAGTAGCTTAATAAATTAAGTACTTCCTGGTATGGTTACTGTACTGGTAACTCCCCAAAAGAATCTGGATTGTGGTGAGGGAACAGAGAAAAAAGCTCATTTATGACCGGCACTTACGAAGGGGGTAGGCAGCTGTATATCAGGGAGTAAACCTTCTGAGAATAAAAAAAGCTGGAGCTTGTTAAGGTAATTATACAGGGGAAATTATAAACGACTGGGAACTCCTCAGAAGAATCTGATTTGTGGTGAGCGGAGAGAGATAAAAGCTCATTTAGGAACTACATGAACATGCTGCGTAGGTAGCTGTTTATCAGTAAATATCTCCACTGAGATTAAGAACAGCAGTAGCTTAATAAATTAAGTACTTCCTGGTATGGTTACTGTACTGGTAACTCCCCAAAAGAATCTGGATTGTGGTGAGGGAACAGAGAAAAAAGCTCATTTAGGACCTGCACTTACGAAGGGGGTAGGCAGCTGTATATCAGGGAGTAAACCTTCTGAGAATAAAAACAGCTGGAGCTTGTTAAGGTAATTCCACAAGGGAAAGGATAAAGTACTGGGAACACCTCAGAAGAATCTGATTTGTGGTGAGGGGAGAGAGATAAAAGCTCATATAGGAACGACATGAACATTCTGCGTAGGTAGCTGTTTATCAGTAAATATCTCCACTGAGATTAAGAAAAGCAGTAGTTTAATAAATTAAATACTTCCTGGTATGGTTACTGTACTGGTAACCCCCAAAAGAATCTGGATTGTGGTGAGGGAACAGAGAAAAAAGCTCATTTAGGACCTGCACTGACGAAGGGGGTAGGCAGCGGTATATCAAGGAGTAAAACTTCTGATAATAAAAACAGCTGGAGCTTGTTAAGGTAATTACACAGGGGAAAGGATAATGTACTGGGAACTCCTCAGAAGAATCTGATTTGTGGTGAGGGGAGAGAGATAAAAGCTCATTTAGGTACGACATGAACATGCTGCGTAGGTAGCTGTTTATCAGTAAATATCTCCACTGAGATTAAGAAAAGCAGTAGCTTAATAAATTAAGGACTTCCTGGTATGGTTACTGTAATGGTAACTCCCCAAAAGAATCTGGATTGTGGTGAGGGAACAGAGAAAAAAGCTCATTTAAGACCTGCACTTACGAAGGGGGTAGGCAGCTGTATATCAGGGAGTGAACCTTCTGAGAATAAAAACAGCTGGAGCTTGTTAAGGTAATTACACAGGGGAAATTATAAAGTACTGGGAACTCCTCAGAAGAGTCTGATTTGTGGTGAGGGGAGAGAGATAAAAGCTCATTTAGGAACGACATGAACATGCTGCGTAGGTAGCTGTTTATCAGTAAATATCTCCACTGAGATTAAGAACAGCAGTAGCTTAATAAATTAAGTACTTCCTGGTATGGTTACTGTACTGGTAACTCCCCAAAAGAATCTGGATTGTGGTGAGGGAATAGAGAAAAAATCTCATTTAGGACCTGCACTTACGAAGGGGGTAGGCAGCTGTATATCAGGGAGTAAACCTTCTGAGAATAAAAACAGCTGGAGCTTGTTAAGGTAATTACACAGGGGAAAGGATATTGTACTGGGAACTCCTCAGAAGAATCTGATTTGTGGTGAGGGGAGAGAGATAAAAGCTCATTTAGGAACGACATGAACATGCTTCGTAGGTAGCTGTTTATCAGTAAATATCTCCACTGAGATTAAGAAAAGCAGTAGCTTAATAAATTAAGTACTTCCTGGTATGGTTACTGTACTGGTAACTCCCCAAAAGAATCTGGATTGTGGTGAGGGAACAGAGAAAAAAGCTCATTTAGGACCTGCACTTACGAAGGGGGTAGGCAGCTGTATATCTGGGAGTAAACCGTCTGAGAATAAAAACAGCTGGAGCTTGTTAAGTTAATTACACAGGGGAAAGTATAATGTACTGGGAACTCCTCAGAAGAATCTGATTTGTGGTGAGGGGAGAGAGATAAAAGCTCATTTAGAAACGACATGAACATGCTGCGTAGGTACTGTTTATCAGTAAATATCTCCACTGAGATTAAGAAAAGCAGTAGCTTAATAAATTAAGTACTTCCTGGTATGGTTACTGTACTGGTAACTCCCCAAAAGAATCTGGATTGTGGTGAGGGAACAGAGAAAAAAGCTCATTTATGACCGGCACTTACGAAGGGGGTAGGCAGCTGTATATCAGGGAGTAAACCTTCTGAGAATAAAAACAGTTGGAGCTTGTTAAGGTAATTATACCGGGGAAATTATAAACGACTGGGAACTCCTCAGAAGAATCTGATTTGTGGTGAGCGGAGAGAGATAAAAGCTCATTTAGGAACTACATGAACATGCTGCGTAGGTAGCTGTTTATCAGTAAATATCTCCACTGAGATTAAGAACAGCAGTAGCTTAATACATTAAGTACTTCCTGGTATGGTTACTGTACTGGTAACTCCCCAAAAGAATCTGGATTGTGGTGAGGGAACAGAGAAAAAAGCTCATTTAGGACCTGCACTTACGAAGGGGGTAGGCAGCTGTATATCAGGGAGTAAACCTTCTGAGAATAAAAACAGCTGGAGCTTGTTAAGGTAAATACACAGGGCAAAGGATAATGTACTGGGAACTCCTCAGAAGAATCTGATTTGTGGTGAGGGGAGAGAGATAAAAGCTCATTTAGGAACGACATGAACATGCTGCGTAGGTAGCTGTTTATCAGTAAATATCTCCACTGAGATTAAGAAAAGCAGTAGCTTAATAAATTAAGTACTTCCTGGTATGGTTACTGTACTGGTAACTCCCCAAAAGAATCTGGATTTTGGTGAGGGAAAAGAGAAAAAAGCTCATTAAAGACCTGCATTTACGAAGGGGTTAGGCAGCTGTATATCAGGGAGTAAACCTTCTGAGAATAAAAACAGCTGGAGCTTGTTAAGGTAATTACACAGGGGAAAGGATAAAGTACTGGGAACTCCTCAGAAGAATCTGATTTGTGGTGAGGGGAGAGAGATAAAAGCTCATTTAGCAATGACATGAACATGCTGCGTAGGTAGCTGTTTATCAGTAAATATCTCCACTGAGATTAAGAAAAGCAGTAGTTTAATAAATTAAATACTTCCTGGTATGGTTACTGTACTGGTAACCCCCAAAAGAATCTGGATTGTGGTGAGGGAACAGAGAAAAAAGCTCATTTAGGACCTGCACTGACGAAGGGGGTAGGCAGCGGTATATCAAGGAGTAAAACTTCTGATAATAAAAACAGCTGGAGCTTGTTAAGGTAATTACACAGGGGAAATTATAAAGTACTGGGAACTCCTCAGAAGAGTCTGATTTGTGGTGAGGGGAGAGAGATAAAAGCTCATTTAGGAACGACATGAACATGCTGCGTAGTTAGCTGTTTATCAGTAAATATCTCCACTGAGATTAAGAACAGCAGTAGCTTAAAAAATTAAGTACTTCCTGGTATGGTTACTGTACTGGTAACTCCCCAAAAGAATCTGGATTGTGGTGAGGGAACAGAGAAAAAATCTCATTTAGGACCTGCACTTACGAAGGGGGTAAGCAGCTGTATATCAGGGAGTAAACCTTCTGAGAATAAAAACAGCTGGAGCTTGTTAAGGTAATTACACAGGGGAAAGGATATTGTGCTGGGAACTCCTCAGAAGAATCTGATTTGTGGTGAGGGGAGAGAGATAAAAGCTCATTTAGGAACGACATGAACATGCTTCGTAGGTAGCTGTTTATCAGTAAATATCTCCAATGAGATTAAGAAAAGCAGTAGCTTAATAAATTAAGGACTTCCTGGTATGGTTACTGTACTGGTAACTCCCCAAAAGAATCTGGATTGTGGTGAGGGAACAGAGAAAAAAGCTCATTTAGGACCTGCACTTACGAAGGGGGTAGGCAGCTGTATATCTGGGTGTAAACCGTCTGAGAATAAAAACAGCTCGAGCTTGTTAAGTTAATTACACAGGGGAAAGGATAATGTACTGGGAACTCCTCAGAAGAATCTGATTTGTGGTGAGGGGAGAGAGATAAAAGCTCATTTAGGAACGACATGAACATGCTGCGTAGGTACTGTTTATCAGTAAATATCTCCACTGAGATTAAGAAAAGCAGTAGCTTAATAAATTAAGTACTTCCTGGTATGGTTACTGTACTGGTAACTCCCCAAAAGAATCTGGATTGTGGTGAGGGAACAGAAAAAAAAGCTCATTTAGGACCTGCACTTATGAAGGGGGTAGGCAGCAGCATATCAGGGAGTAAACCTTCTGAGAATAAAAACAGCTGGAGCTTCTTAAGGTAATTACACCGTGGAAAGAATAATGTACTGGGAACTCCTCAGAAGAATCAGATTTGTGGTGAGGGGAGAGAGATAAAAGCTCATTTAGGAACGACATGAACATGCTGCGTAGGTAGCTGTTTATCAGTAAATATCTACCCTGAGATTAAGAAAAGCAGTAGCTTAATAAATTCAGTACTTCCTGGTATGGTTACTGTACTGGTAACTCCCCAAAAGAATCTGGATTGTGGTGAGGGAACAGAGAAAAAAGCTCATTTAGGACGAAGGGGTTAGGCAGCTGTATATCAGGGATTAAACCTTCTGAGAATAAAAACAGGTGGAGCTTGTTAAGGTAATTACACAGGGGAAAGGATAATGTACTGGGAACTCCTCAGAAGAATCTGATTTGTGGTGAGGGGAGAGAGATAAAAGCTCATTTAGGAACGGCATGAACATGCTGCGTAGGTAGCTGTTTATCAGTAAATATCTCCACTGAGATTCAGAAAAGCAGTAGCTTAATAAATTATGTACTTCCTGGTATGGATACTGTACTGGTAACTCCCCAAAAGAATCTGGATTGTGGTGAGGGAACAGAGAAAAAAGCTCATTTTGAACCTGCACTTACGAAGGGGGTAGGCAGCTGTATATCAGGGAGTAAACCTTCTGGGAATAAAAACAGCTGGAGCTTGTTAAGGTAATTACACAGGGGAAATTATAAAGTACTGGGAACTCCTCAGAAGAATATGATTTGTGGTGAGGGGAGAGAGATAAAAGCTCATTTAGGAACGACATGAACATGCTGCGTACGTAGCTGTTTATCAGTAAATATCTCCACTGAGATTAAGAAAAGCAGTAGCTTAATAAATTAAGTACTTCCTGGTATGGTTACTGTACTGGTAACTCCCCAAAAGAATCTGGATTGTGGTGAGGGAACAGAGAAAAAAGCTCATTTAGGACCTGCACTTACGAAGGATGTAGGCAGCTGTATATCAGGGAGTAAACCTTCTGAGAATAAAAACAGCTGGAGCTTGTTAAGGTAATTACACAGGGGAAAGGATAATGTACTGGGAACTCCTCAGAAGAATCTGATTTCTGGTGAGGGGAGAGAGATAAAAGCTCATTTAGGAACGACATGAACATGCTGCGTAGGTAGCTGTTTATCAGTAAATATCTCCACTGAGATTAAGAAAAGCAGTAGCTTAATAAATTAAGTACTTCCTGGTATGGTTATTGTACTGGTAACTCCCCAAAAGAATCTGGATTGTGGTGAGGGAACAGAGAAAAAAGCTCATTTAGGACCTGCACTGACGAAGGGGGTAGGCAGCTGTATATCAGGGAGTAAACCTTCTGACAATAAAAAAAGCTGGAGCTTGTTAAGGTAATTACACAGGGGAAAGGATAATGTACTTGGAACTCCTCAGAAGAATATGATTTGTGGTGAGGGGAGAGAGATTCAAGCTCATTTAGGAACGACAAGATCATGCTGCGTAGGTAGCTGTTTATCAGTAAATATCTCCACTGAGATTAAGAAAAGCAGTAGCTTAATAAATTAAGTACTTCCTGGTATGGTTACTGTACTGGTAACTCCCCAAAAGAATCTGGATTGTGGTGAGGGAACAGAGAAAAAAGCTCATTTAGGACCTGCACTTACGAAGGGGGTAGGCAGCTGTATATCAGGGAGTAAACCTTCTGAGAATAAAAACAGCTGGAACTTGTTAAGGTAATTACACAGGGGAAAGGATAATGTACTGGGAACTCCTCAGAAGAATCTGATTTGTGGTGAGGGGAGAGAGATAAAAGCTCATTTAGGAACGACATGAACATGCTGCGTACGTAGCTGTTTATCAGTAAATATCTCCGCTGAGATTAAGAAAAGCAGTAGCTTAATAAATTAAGTACTTCCTGGTATGGTTACTGTACTGGTAACTCCCCAAAAGAATCTGGATTGTGGTGAGGGAACAGAGAAAAAAGCTCATTTAGGACCTGCACTGTCGAAGGGGGTAGGCAGCTGTATATCAGGGAGTAAACCTTCTGAGAATAAAAACAGCTGGAGTTTGTTAAGGTAATTACACAGGGGAAAGGATAATGTACTGGAAATTCCTCAGTAGAATCTGATTTATGGTGAGGGGAGTGAGATAAAAGCTCATTTAGGAACGACATGAACATGCTGCGTACGTAGCTTTTTATCAGTAAATATCTCCACTGAGATTAAGAAAAGCAGTAGCTTAATAAATTAAGTACTTCCTGGTATGGTTACTGTACTGGTAACTCCTCAAAAGAATCTGGATTGTGGTGAGGGAAAAGAGAAAAAAGCTCATTTAGGACCTGCACTTACGAAGGGAGTAGGCAGCTGTATATCAGGGAGTAAACCTTCGGAGAATAAAAACAGCTGGAGCTTGTTAAGGTAATTACACAGGGGAAAGGATAATGTACTGGTAACTCCTCAGAAGAATCTGATTTGTGGTGAGGGGAGAGAGATAAAAGCTCATTTAGGAACGACATGAACATGCTGCGTAGGTAGCTGTTCATCAGTACATATCTCCACTGAGATTAAGAAAAGCAGTAGCTTAATAAATTAAGTACTTCCTGATTTGGTTACTTTACTGGTCACTCCACAAAAGAATCTGGATTGTGGTGAGGGAACAGAGAAAAAAGCTCATTTAGGACATGCACTTACGTAGGGGGTAGGCAGCTGTATATCAGGGAGTAAACCTTCTGAGAATAAAAACAGCTGGAGCTTGTTAAGGTAATTACACAGGGGAAAGGATAATGTACTGGGAACTCCTCAGAAGAATCTGATTTGTGGTGAGGGGAGAGAGATAAAAGCTCATTTAGGAACGACATGAACATCCTGCGTAGGTACCTGTTTATCAGTAAATATCTCCTCTGAGATTAAGAAAAGCAGTAGCTTAATAAATTAAGTACTTCCTGGTATGGTTACTGTACTGGTAACTCCCCAAAAGAATCTGGATTGTGGTGAGGCAACAGAGAAAAAAGCTCATTTAGGACCTGCACTTACGAAGGGGCTAGGCAGCTGTATATCAGGGAGTAAACCTTCTGAGAATAAAAACAGCTGGAGCTTGTTAAGGTAATTACACAGGGGAAAGGATAATGTACTGGTAACTCCTCAGAAGAATCTGATTTGTGGTGAGGGGAGAGAGATAAAAGCTCATTTAGGAACGACATGAACATGCTGCGTAGGTAGCTGTTCATCAGTACATATCTCCACTGAGATTAAGAAAAGCAGTAGCTTAATAAATTAAGTACTTCCTGATTTGGTTACTGTACTGGTCACTCCCCAAAATAATCTGGATTGTGGTGAGGGAACAGAGAAAAAAGCTCATTTAGGACATGCACTTACGAAGGGGGTAGGCAGCTGTATATCAGGGAGTAAACCTTCTGAGAATAAAAACAGCTGGAGCTTGTTAAGGTAATTACACAGGGGAAAGGATAATGTACTGGGAACTCCTCAGAAGAATCTGATTTGTGGTGAGGGGAGAGAGATAAAAGCTCATTTAGGAACGACATGAACATCCTGCGTAGGTAGCTGTTTATCAGTAAATATCTCCTCTGAGATTAAGAAAAGCAGTAGCTTAATAAATTAAGTACTTCCTGGTATGGTTACTGTACTGGTAACTCCCCAAAAGAATCTGGATTGTGGTGAGTCAACAGAGAAAAAAGCTCATTTAGGACCTGCACTTACGAAGGGGGTAGGCAGCTGTATATCAGGGAGTAAACCTTCTGAGAATAAAAACAGCTGGAGCTTGTTAAGGTAATTACACAGGGGAAAGGATAATGTACTGGGAACTCCTCAGAAGAATCTGATTTGTGGTGAGGGGAGAGATATAAAAGCTCATTTTGGAACGACATGAACATGCTGCGTTGGTAGCTGTTTATCAGTAAATATCTCCACTGAGATTAAGAAAAGCAGTAGCTTAATAAATTAAGTACTTCCTGGTATGGTTACTGTACTGGTAACTCCCCAAAAGAATCTGGATTATGGTGAGGGAACAGAGAAAAAAGCTCATTTAGGACCTGCACTTACGAAGGGGGTAGGCAGCCGTATATCAGGGAGTAAACCTTCTGAGAATAAAAACAGCTGGAGCTTGTTAAGGTAATTACACAGGGGAAAGGATAATGTACTGGTAACTCCTCAGAAGAATCTGATTTGTGGTGAGGGGAGAGAGATAAAAGCTCATTTAGGAACGACATGAACATGCTGCGTAGGTAGCTGTTCATCAGTACATATCTCCACTGAGATTAAGAAAAGCAGTAGCTTAATAAATTAAGTACTTCCTGATTTGGTTACTGTACTGGTCACTCCCCAAAATAATCTGGATTGTGGTGAGGGAACAGAGAAAAAAGCTCATTTAGGACATGCACTTACGAAGGGGGTAGGCAGCTGTATATCAGGGAGTAAACCTTCTGAGAATAAAAACAGCTGGAGCTTGTTAAGGTAATTACACAGGGGAAAGGATAATGTACTGGGAACTCCTCAGAAGAATCTGATTTGTGGTGAGGGGAGAGAGATAAAAGCTCATTTAGGAACGACATGAACATGCTGCGTAGGTAGCTGTTTATCAGTAAATATCTCCACTGAGATTAAGAAAAGCAGTAGCTTAATAAATTAAGTACTTCCTGGTATGGTTACTGTACTGGTAACTCCCCAAAGAATCTGGATTGTGGTGAGTTAACAGAGAAAAAAGCTCATTTGGGACCTGCACTTTCGCGGGGGGAAGGCAGCTGTATATCAGGGAGTAAACCTTCTGAGAGTAAAAACAGCTGGAGCTTGTTAAGGTAATTACACAGGGGAAAGGATAATATACTGGGAACTCCTCAGAAGAATCTGATTTGTTGTGAAGGGAGAGAGATAAAAGCTCATTTAGGAACGACATGAACATGCTGCGTAGGTAGCTGTTTATCAGTAAATATCTCCACTGAGATTAAGAAAAGCAGTAGCTTAATAAATTAAGTACTTCCTGGTATGGTTACTGTACTGGTAACTCCCCAAAAGAATCTGGATTGTGGTTTGGGAACAGAGAAAAAAGCTCATTTAGTTCCTGCACTTACGAAGGGGGTAGGCAGGTGTATATCAGGGAGTAAACCTTCTGAGAATAAACACAGCTGGAGCTTGTTAAGGTAATTACACAGGGGAAAGGATAATGTACTGGGAACTCCTCAGAAGAATCTTATTTGTGGTGAGGGGAGAGAGATAAAAGCTCATTTAGGAACGACATGAACATGCTGCGTAGGTAGCTGTTTATCAGTAAATATCTCCACTGAGATTAAGAAAAGCAGTAGCTTAATAAATTAAGTACTTCCTGGTATTGTTACTGTACTGGTAACTCCCCAAAGAATCTGGATTGTGGTGAGTTAACAGAGAAAAAAGCTCATTTAGGACCTGCACTTTCGAAGGGGGTAGGCAGCTGTATATCAGGGAGTAAACCTTCTGAGAATAAAAACAGCTGGAGCTTGTTAAGGTAAATACACAGGGGAAAGGATAATATACTGGGAACTCCTCAGAAGAATCAGATTTGTTGTGAGGGGAGAGAGATAAAAGCTCATTTAGGAACGACATGAACATGCTGCGTAGGTAGCTGTTTATCAGTAAATATCTCCACTGAGATTAAGAAAAGCAGTAGCTTAATAAATTAAGTACTTCCTGGTATGGTTACTGTACTGGTAACTCCCCAAAAGAATCTGGATTGTGGTGAGGGAACAAAGAAAATAGCTCATTTAGGACCTGCACTTACGAAGGGGGTAGGCAGCTGTATATCAGGGAGTAAACCTTCTGAGAATAAAAACAGCTGGAGCTTGTTAAGGTAATTACACAGGGGAAAGGATAATGTACTGGGAACTCCTCAGAAGAATCTGATTTGTGGTGAGGGGAGAGATATAAAAGCTCATTTAGGAACGACATGATCATGCTGCGTAGGTAGCTGTTCATCAGTAAATATCTCCACTGAGATTAAGAAAAGCAGTAGCTTAATAAATTAAGTACTTCCTGGTATGGTTACTGTACTGGTAACTCTCCAAAAGAATCTGGATTGTGGTGAGGGAACAGAGAAAAAAGCTCATTTAGGACCTGCACTTACGAAGGGGGTAGGCAGCCATTTATCAGGGAGTAAACCTTCTGAGAATAAAAACAGCTGGAGCTTCTTAAGGTAATTACACAGGGGAAAGGATAATGTACTGGGAACTCCTCAGAAGATTCTGATTTGTGGTGAGGGGAGAGAGATAAAAGCTCATTTAGGAACGACATGAACATCCTGCGTAGGTAGCTGTTTATCAGTAAATATCTCCTCTGAGATTAAGAAAAGCAGTAGCTTAATAAATTAAGTACTTCCTGGTATGGTTACTGTACTGGTAACTCCCCAAAAGAATCTGGATTGTGGTGAGGCAACAGAGAAAAAAGCTCATTTAGGACCTGCACTTACGAAGGGGGTAGGCAGCTGTATATCAGTGAGTAAACCTTCTGAGAATAAAAACAGCTGGAGCTTGTTAAGGTAATTACACAGGGGAAAGGATAATGTACTGGGAACTCCTCAGAAGAATCTGATTTTTGGTGAGGGGAGAGATATAAAAGCTCATTTTTGAACGACATGAACATGCTGCGTAGGTAGCTGTTTATCAGTAAATATCTCCACTGAGATTAAGAAAAGCAGTAGCTTAATAAATTAAGTACTTCCTGGTATGGTTACTGTACTGGTAACTCCCCAAAAGAATCTGGATTATGGTGAGGGAACAGAGAAAAAAGCTCATTTAGGACCTGCACTTACGAAGGGGGTAGGCAGCCGTATATCAGGGAGTTAACCTTCTGAGAATAAAAACAGCTGGAGCTTGTTAAGGTAATTACACAGGGGAAAGGATAATGTACTGGGAACTCCTCAGAAGAATCTGATTTGTGGTGAGGGGAGAGAGATAAAAGCTCATTTAGGAACGACATGAACATGCTGCGTAGGTAGCTGTTTATCAGTAAATATCTCCACTGAGATTAAGAAAAGCAGTAGCTTAATAAATTAAGTACTTCCTGGTATGGTTACTGTACTGGTAACTCCCCAAAGAATCTGGATTGTGGTGAGTTAACAGAGAAAAAAGCTCATTTAGGACCTGCACTTTCGAGGGGGGAAGGCAGCTGTATATCAGGGAGTAAACCTTCTGAGAGTAAAAACAGCTGGAGCTTGTTAAGGTAATTACACAGGGGAAAGAATAATATACTGGGAACTCCTCAGAAGAATCTGATTTGTTGTGAAGGGAGAGAGATAAAAGCTCATTTAGGAACGACATGAACATGCTGCGTAGGTAGCTGTTTATCAGTAAATATCTCCACTGAGATTAAGAAAAGCAGTAGCTTAATAAATTAAGTACTTCCTGGTATGGTTACTGTACTGGTAACTCCCCAAAAGAATCTGGATTTTGGTTTGGGAACAGAGAAAAAAGCTCATTTAGTTCCTGCACTTACGAAGGGGGTAGGCAGGTGTATATCAGGGAGTAAACCTTCTGAGAATAAAAACAGCTGGAGCTTGTTAAGGTAATTACACAGGGGAAAGGATAATGTACTGGGAACTCCTCAGAAGAATCTTATTTGTGGTGAGGGGAGAGAGATAAAAGCTCATTTAGGAACGACATGAACATGCTGCGTAGGTAGCTGTTTATCAGTAAATATCTCCACTGAGATTAAGAAAAGCAGTAGCTTAATAAATTAAGTACTTCCTGGTATTGTTACTGTACTGGTAACTCCCCAAAGAATCTGGATTGTGGTGAGTTAACAGAGAAAAAAGCTCATTTAGGACCTGCACTTTCGAAGGGGGTAGGCAGCTGTATATCAGGGAGTAAACCTTCTGAGAATAAAAACAGCTGGAGCTTGTTAAGGTAAATACACAGGGGAAAGGATAATATACTGGGAACTCCTCAGAAGAATCAGATTTGTTGTGAGGGGAGAGAGATAAAAGCTCATTTAGGAACGACATGAACATGCTGCGTAGGTAGCTGTTTATCAGTAAATATCTCCTCTGAGATTAAGAAAAGCAGTAGCTTAATAAATTAAGTACTTCCTGGTATGGTTACTGTACTGGTAACTCCCCAAAAGAATCTGGATTTTGGTGAGGGAACAAAGAAAATAGCTCATTTAGGACCTGCACTTACGAAGGGGGTAGGCAGCTGTATATCAGGGAGTAAACCTTCTGAGAATAAAAACAGCTGGAGCTTGTTAAGGTAATTACACAGGGGAAAGGATAATGTACTGGGAACTCCTCAGAAGAATCTGATTTGTGGTGAGGGGAGAGATATAAAAGCTCATTTAGGAACGACATGATCATGCTGCGTAGGTAGCTGTTCATCAGTAAATATCTCCACTGAGATTAAGAAAAGCAGTAGCTTAATAAATTAAGTACTTCCTGGTATGGTTACTGTACTGGTAACTCTCCAAAAGAATCTGGATTGTGGTGAGGGAACAGAGAAAAAAGCTCATTTAGGACCTGCACTTACGAAGGGGGTAGGCAGCCATATATCAGGGAGTAAACCTTCTGAGAATAAAAACAGCTGGAGCTTGTTAAGGTAATTACACAGGGGAAAGGATAATGTACTGGGTACTCCTCAGAAGAATCTGATTTGTGGTGAGGGGAGAGAGATAAAAGCTCATTTAGGAAGGACATGAACATGCTGCGTAGGTAGCTGTTTATCAGTAAATATCTCCACTGAGATTAAGAAAAGCAGTAGCTTAATAAATTAAGTACTTCCTGGTATGGTTACTGTACTGGTAACTCCCCAAAGAATCTGAATTGTGGTGAGTTAACAGAGAAAAAAGCTCATTAAGGACCTGCACTTTCGAAGGGGGTAGGCAGCTGTATATCAGGGAGTAAACCTTCTGAGAGTAAAAACAGCTGGAGCTTGTTAAGGTAATTACACAGGGGAAAGGATAATATACTGGGAACTCCTCAGAAGAATCTGATTTGTTGTGAAGGGAGAGAGATAAAAGCTCATTTAGGAACGACATGAACATGCTGCGTAGGTAGCTGTTTATCAGTAAATATCTCCACTGAGATTAAGAAAAGCAGTAGCTTAATAAATTAAGTACTTCCTGGTATGTTACTGTACTGGTAACTCCCCAAAAGAATCTGGATTGTGGTTTGGGAACAGAGAAAAAAGCTCATTTAGGACCTGCACTTACGAAGGGGGTAGGCAGCTGTATATCAGGGAGTAAACCTTCTGAGAATAAAAACAGCTGGAGCTTGTTAAGGTAATTACACAGGGGAAAGGATAATGTACTGGGAACTCCTCAGAAGAATCTTATTTGTGGTGAGGGGAGAGAGATAAAAGCTCATTTAGGAACGACATGAACATGCTGCGTAGGTAGCTGTTTATCAGTAAATATCTCCACTGAGATTAAGAAAAGCAGTAGCTTAATAAATTAAGTACTTCCTGGAATTGTTACTGTACTGGTAACTCCCCAAAGAATCTGGATTGTGGTGAGTTAACAGAGAAAAAAGCTCATTTAGGACCTGCACTTTCTAAGGGGGTAGGCAGCTGTATATCAGGGAGTAAACCTTCTGAGAATAAAAACAGCTGGAGCTTGTTAAGGTAATTACACAGGGGAAAGGATAATATACTGGGAACTCCTCAGAAGAATCAGATTTGTTGTGAGGGGAGAGAGATAAAAGCTCATTTAGGAACGACATGAACATGCTGCGTAGGTAGTTGTTTATCAGTAAATATCTCCTCTGAGATTAAGAAAAGCAGTAGCTTAATAAATTAAGTACTTCCTGGTATGTTTACTGTACTGGTAACTCCCCAAAAGAATCTGGATTGTGGTGAGGGAACAGAGAAAAAAGCTCATTTAGGACCTGCACTTACGAAGGGGGTAGGCAGCTGTATATCAGGGAGTAAATCTTCTGAGAATAAAGACAGCTGGAGCTTGTTAAGGTAATTACACAGGGGAAAGGATAATGTACTGGGAACAATTAGGAAGAATCTGATTTGTGGTGAGGGGAGAGAGATAAAATCTCATTTAGGAACGACATGAACATGCTGCGTACATAGCTGTTTATCGGTAAATATCTCCACTGAGATTAAGAAAAGCAGTAGCTTAATAAATTAAGTACTTCCTGGTATGGTTACTGTACTGGTAACTCCCTAAAAGAATCTGGATTTTGGTTTGGGAACAGAGAAAAAAGCTCATTTAGTTCCTGCACTTACGAAGGGGGTAGGCAGGTGTATATCAGGGAGTAAACCTTCTGAGAATAAAAACAGCTGGAGCTTGTTAAGGTAATTACACAGGGGAAAGGATAATGTACTGGGAACTCCTCAGAAGAATCTTATTTGTGGTGAGGGGAGAGAGATAAAAGCTCATTTAGGAACGACATGAACATGCTGCGTAGGTAGCTGTTTATCAGTAAATATCTCCACTGAGATTAAGAAAAGCAGTAGCTTAATAAATTAAGTACTTCCTGGTATTGTTACTGTACTGGTAACTCCCCAAAGAATCTGGATTGTGGTGAGTTAACAGAGAAAAAAGCTCATTTAGGACCTGCACTTTCGAAGGGGGTAGGCAGCTGTATATCAGGGAGTAAACCTTCTGAGAATAAAAACAGCTGGAGCTTGTTAAGGTAAATACACAGGGGAAAGGATAATATACTGGGAACTCCTCAGAAGAATCAGATTTGTTGTGAGGGGAGAGAGATAAAAGCTCATTTAGGAACGACATGAACATGCTGCGTAGGTAGCTGTTTATCAGTAAATATCTCCACTGAGATTAAGAAAAGCAGTAGCTTAATAAATTAAGTACTTCCTGGTATGGTTACTGTACTGGTAACTCCCCAAAAGAATCTGGATTTTGGTTTGGGAACAGAGAAAAAAGCTCATTTAGTTCCTGCACTTACGAAGGGGGTAGGCAGGTGTATATCAGGGAGTAAACCTTCTGAGAATAAAAACAGCTGGAGCTTGTTAAGGTAATTACACAGGGGAAAGGATAATGTACTGGGAACTCCTCAGAAGAATCTTATTTGTGGTGAGGGGAGAGAGATAAAAGCTCATTTAGGAACGACATGAACATGCTGCGTAGGTAGCTGTTTATCAGTAAATATCTCCACTGAGATTAAGAAAAGCAGTAGCTTAATAAATTAAGTACTTCCTGGTATTGTTACTGTACTGGTAACTCCCCAAAGAATCTGGATTGTGGTGAGTTAACAGAGAAAAAAGCTCATTTAGGACCTGCACTTTCGAAGGGGGTAGGCAGCTGTATATCAGGGAGTAAACCTTCTGAGAATAAAAACAGCTGGAGCTTGTTAAGGTAAATACACAGGGGAAAGGATAATATACTGGGAACTCCTCAGAAGAATCAGATTTGTTGTGAGGGGAGAGAGATAAAAGCTCATTTAGGAACGACATGAACATGCTGCGTAGGTAGCTGTTTATCAGTAAATATCTCCTCTGAGATTAAGAAAAGCAGTAGCTTAATAAATTAAGTACTTCCTGGTATGGTTACTGTACTGGTAACTCCCCAAAAGAATCTGGATTTTGGTGAGGGAACAAAGAAAATAGCTCATTTAGGACCTGCACTTACGAAGGGGGTAGGCAGCTGTATATCAGGGAGTAAACCTTCTGAGAATAAAAACAGCTGGAGCTTGTTAAGGTAATTACACAGGGGAAAGGATAATGTACTGGGAACTCCTCAGAAGAATCTGATTTGTGGTGAGGGGAGAGATATAAAAGCTCATTTAGGAACGACATGATCATGCTGCGTAGGTAGCTGTTCATCAGTAAATATCTCCACTGAGATTAAGAAAAGCAGTAGCTTAATAAATTAAGTACTTCCTGGTATGGTTACTGTACTGGTAACTCTCCAAAAGAATCTGGATTGTGGTGAGGGAACAGAGAAAAAAGCTCATTTAGGACCTGCACTTACGAAGGGGGTAGGCAGCCATATATCAGGGAGTAAACCTTCTGAGAATAAAAACAGCTGGAGCTTGTTAAGGTAATTACACAGGGGAAAGGATAATGTACTGGGTACTCCTCAGAAGAATCTGATTTGTGGTGAGGGGAGAGAGATAAAAGCTCATTTAGGAAGGACATGAACATGCTGCGTAGGTAGCTGTTTATCAGTAAATATCTCCACTGAGATTAAGAAAAGCAGTAGCTTAATAAATTAAGTACTTCCTGGTATGGTTACTGTACTGGTAACTCCCCAAAGAATCTGAATTGTGGTGAGTTAACAGAGAAAAAAGCTCATTAAGGACCTGCACTTTCGAAGGGGGTAGGCAGCTGTATATCAGGGAGTAAACCTTCTGAGAGTAAAAACAGCTGGAGCTTGTTAAGGTAATTACACAGGGGAAAGGATAATATACTGGGAACTCCTCAGAAGAATCTGATTTGTTGTGAAGGGAGAGAGATAAAAGCTCATTTAGGAACGACATGAACATGCTGCGTAGGTAGCTGTTTATCAGTAAATATCTCCACTGAGATTAAGAAAAGCAGTAGCTTAATAAATTAAGTACTTCCTGGTATGTTACTGTACTGGTAACTCCCCAAAAGAATCTGGATTGTGGTTTGGGAACAGAGAAAAAAGCTCATTTAGGACCTGCACTTACGAAGGGGGTAGGCAGCTGTATATCAGGGAGTAAACCTTCTGAGAATAAAAACAGCTGGAGCTTGTTAAGGTAATTACACAGGGGAAAGGATAATGTACTGGGAACTCCTCAGAAGAATCTTATTTGTGGTGAGGGGAGAGAGATAAAAGCTCATTTAGGAACGACATGAACATGCTGCGTAGGTAGCTGTTTATCAGTAAATATCTCCACTGAGATTAAGAAAAGCAGTAGCTTAATAAATTAAGTACTTCCTGGAATTGTTACTGTACTGGTAACTCCCCAAAGAATCTGGATTGTGGTGAGTTAACAGAGAAAAAAGCTCATTTAGGACCTGCACTTTCTAAAGGGGTAGGCAGCTGTATATCAGGGAGTAAACCTTCTGAGAATAAAAACAGCTGGAGCTTGTTAAGGTAATTACACAGGGGAAAGGATAATATACTGGGAACTCCTCAGAAGAATCAGATTTGTTGTGAGGGGAGAGAGATAAAAGCTCATTTAGGAACGACATGAACATGCTGCGTAGGTAGTTGTTTATCAGTAAATATCTCCTCTGAGATTAAGAAAAGCAGTAGCTTAATAAATTAAGTACTTCCTGGTATGTTTACTGTACTGGTAACTCCCCAAAAGAATCTGGATTGTGGTGAGGGAACAGAGAAAAAAGCTCATTTAGGACCTGCACTTACGAAGGGGGTAGGCAGCTGTATATCAGGGAGTAAATCTTCTGAGAATAAAGACAGCTGGAGCTTGTTAAGGTAATTACACAGGGGAAAGGATAATGTACTGGGAACAATTAGGAAGAATCTGATTTGTGGTGAGGGGAGAGAGATAAAATCTCATTTAGGAACGACATGAACATGCTGCGTACATAGCTGTTTATCGGTAAATATCTCCACTGAGATTAAGAAAAGCAGTAGCTTAATAAATTAAGTACTTCCTGGTATGGTTACTGTACTGGTAACTCCCCAAAAGAATCTGGATTTTGGTTTGGGAACAGAGAAAAAAGCTCATTTAGTTCCTGCACTTACGAAGGGGGTAGGCAGGTGTATATCAGGGAGTAAACCTTCTGAGAATAAAAACAGCTGGAGCTTGTTAAGGTAATTACACAGGGGAAAGGATAATGTACTGGGAACTCCTCAGAAGAATCTTATTTGTGGTGAGGGGAGAGAGATAAAAGCTCATTTAGGAACGTCATGAACATGCTGCGTAGGTAGCTGTTTATCAGTAAATATCTCCACTGAGATTAAGAAAAGCAGTAGCTTAATAAATTAAGTACTTCCTGGTATTGTTACTGTACTGGTAACTCCCCAAAGAATCTGGATTGTGGTGAGTTAACAGAGAAAAAAGCTCATTTAGGACCTGCACTTTCGAAGGGGGTAGGCAGCTGTATATCAGGGAGTAAACCTTCTGAGAATAAAAACAGCTGGAGCTTGTTAAGGTAAATACACAGGGGAAAGGATAATATACTGGGAACTCCTCAGAAGAATCAGATTTGTTGTGAGGGGAGAGAGATAAAAGCTCATTTAGGAACGACATGAACATGCTGCGTAGGTAGCTGTTTATCAGTAAATATCTCCACTGAGATTAAGAAAAGCAGTAGCTTAATAAATTAAGTACTTCCTGGTATGGTTACTGTACTGGTAACTCCCCAAAAGAATCTGGATTTTGGTTTGGGAACAGAGAAAAAAGCTCATTTAGTTCCTGCACTTACGAAGGGGGTAGGCAGGTGTATATCAGGGAGTAAACCTTCTGAGAATAAAAACAGCTGGAGCTTGTTAAGGTAATTACACAGGGGAAAGGATAATGTACTGGGAACTCCTCAGAAGAATCTTATTTGTGGTGAGGGGAGAGAGATAAAAGCTCATTTAGGAACGACATGAACATGCTGCGTAGGTAGCTGTTTATCAGTAAATATCTCCACTGAGATTAAGAAAAGCAGTAGCTTAATAAATTAAGTACTTCCTGGTATTGTTACTGTACTGGTAACTCCCCAAAGAATCTGGATTGTGGTGAGTTAACAGAGAAAAAAGCTCATTTAGGACCTGCACTTTCGAAGGGGGTAGGCAGCTGTATATCAGGGAGTAAACCTTCTGAGAATAAAAACAGCTGGAGCTTGTTAAGGTAAATACACAGGGGAAAGGATAATATACTGGGAACTCCTCAGAAGAATCAGATTTGTTGTGAGGGGAGAGAGATAAAAGCTCATTTAGGAACGACATGAACATGCTGCGTAGGTAGCTGTTTATCAGTAAATATCTCCTCTGAGATTAAGAAAAGCAGTAGCTTAATAAATTAAGTACTTCCTGGTATGGTTACTGTACTGGTAACTCCCCAAAAGAATCTGGATTTTGGTGAGGGAACAAAGAAAATAGCTCATTTAGGACCTGCACTTACGAAGGGGGTAGGCAGCTGTATATCAGGGAGTAAACCTTCTGAGAATAAAAACAGCTGGAGCTTGTTAAGGTAATTACACAGGGGAAAGGATAATGTACTGGGAACTCCTCAGAAGAATCTTATTTGTGGTGAGGGGAGAGAGATAAAAGCTCATTTAGGAACGACATGAACATGCTGCGTAGGTAGTTGTTTATCAGTAAATATCTCCTCTGAGATTAAGAAAAGCAGTAGCTTAATAAATTAAGTACTTCCTGGTATGTTTACTGTACTGGTAACTCCCCAAAAGAATCTGGATTGTGGTGAGGGAACAGAGAAAAAAGCTCATTTAGGACCTGCACTTACGAAGGGGGTAGGCAGCTGTATATCAGGGAGTAAATCTTCTGAGAATAAAGACAGCTGGAGCTTGTTAAGGTAATTACACAGGGGAAAGGATAATGTACTGGGAACAATTAGGAAGAATCTGATTTGTGGTGAGGGGAGAGAGATAAAATCTCATTTAGGAACGACATGAACATGCTGCGTACATAGCTGTTTATCGGTAAATATCTCCACTGAGATTAAGAAAAGCAGTAGCTTAATAAATTAAGTACTTCCTGGTATGGTTACTGTACTGGTAACTCCCCAAAAGAATCTGGATTTTGGTTTGGGAACAGAGAAAAAAGCTCATTTAGTTCCTGCACTTACGAAGGGGGTAGGCAGGTGTATATCAGGGAGTAAACCTTCTGAGAATAAAAACAGCTGGAGCTTGTTAAGGTAATTACACAGGGGAAAGGATAATGTACTGGGAACTCCTCAGAAGAATCTTATTTGTGGTGAGGGGAGAGAGATAAAAGCTCATTTAGGAACGACATGAACATGCTGCGTAGGTAGCTGTTTATCAGTAAATATCTCCACTGAGATTAAGAAAAGCAGTAGCTTAATAAATTAAGTACTTCCTGGTATTGTTACTGTACTGGTAACTCCCCAAAGAATCTGGATTGTGGTGAGTTAACAGAGAAAAAAGCTCATTTAGGACCTGCACTTTCGAAGGGGGTAGGCAGCTGTATATCAGGGAGTAAACCTTCTGAGAATAAAAACAGCTGGAGCTTGTTAAGGTAAATACACAGGGGAAAGGATAATATACTGGGAACTCCTCAGAAGAATCAGATTTGTTGTGAGGGGAGAGAGATAAAAGCTCATTTAGGAACGACATGAACATGCTGCGTAGGTAGCTGTTTATCAGTAAATATCTCCACTGAGATTAAGAAAAGCAGTAGCTTAATAAATTAAGTACTTCCTGGTATGGTTACTGTACTGGTAACTCCCCAAAAGAATCTGGATTTTGGTTTGGGAACAGAGAAAAAAGCTCATTTAGTTCCTGCACTTACGAAGGGGGTAGGCAGTTGTATATCAGGGAGTAAACCTTCTCAGAATAAAAACAGCTGGAGCTTGTTAAGGTAATTACACAGGGGAAAGGATAATGTACTGGGAACTCCTCAGAAGAATCTTATTTGTGGTGAGGGGAGAGAGATAAAAGCTCATTTAGGAACGACATGAACATGCTGCGTAGGTAGCTGTTTATCAGTAAATATCTCCACTGAGATTAAGAAAAGCAGTAGCTTAATAAATTAAGTACTTCCTGGTATTGTTACTGTACTGGTAACTCCCCAAAGAATCTGGATTGTGGTGAGTTAACAGAGAAAAAAGCTCATTTAGGACCTGCACTTTCGAAGGGGGTAGGCAGCTGTATATCAGGGAGTAAACCTTCTGAGAATAAAAACAGCTGGAGCTTGTTAAGGTAAATACACAGGGGAAAGGATAATATACTGGGAACTCCTCAGAAGAATCAGATTTGTTGTGAGGGGAGAGAGATAAAAGCTCATTTAGGAACGACATGAACATGCTGCGTAGGTAGCTGTTTATCAGTAAATATCTCCTCTGAGATTAAGAAAAGCAGTAGCTTAATAAATTAAGTACTTCCTGGTATGGTTACTGTACTGGTAACTCCCCAAAAGAATCTGGATTTTGGTGAGGGAACAAAGAAAATAGCTCATTTAGGACCTGCACTTACGAAGGGGGTAGGCAGCTGTATATCAGGGAGTAAACCTTCTGAGAATAAAAACAGCTGGAGCTTGTTAAGGTAATTACACAGGGGAAAGGATAATGTACTGGGAACTCCTCAGAAGAATCTGATTTGTGGTGAGGGGAGAGATATAAAAGCTCATTTAGGAACGACATGATCATGCTGCGTAGGTAGCTGTTCATCAGTAAATATCTCCACTGAGATTAAGAAAAGCAGTAGCTTAATAAATTAAGTACTTCCTGGTATGGTTACTGTACTGGTAACTCTCCAAAAGAATCTGGATTGTGGTGAGGGAACAGAGAAAAAAGCTCATTTAGGACCTGCACTTACGAAGGGGGTAGGCAGCCATATATCAGGGAGTAAACCTTCTGAGAATAAAAACAGCTGGAGCTTGTTAAGGTAATTACACAGGGGAAAGGATAATGTACTGGGTACTCCTTCAGAAGAATCTGATTTGTGGTGAGGGGAGAGAGATAAAAGCTCATTTAGAAACGACATGAACATGCTGCGTAGGTAGCTGTTTATCAGTAAATATCTCCACTGAGATTAAGAAAAGCAGTAGCTTAATAAATTAAGTACTTCCTGGAATTGTTACTGTACTGGTAACTCCCCAAAGAATCTGGATTGTGGTGAGTTAACAGAGAAAAAAGCTCATTTAGGACCTGCACTTTCGAAGGGGGTAGGCAGCTGTATATCAGGGAGGTAAACCTTCTGAGAATAAAAACAGCTGGAGCTTGTTAAGGTAATTACACAGGGGAAAGGATAATATACTGGGAACTCCTCAGAAGAATCAGATTTGTTGTGAGGGGAGAGAGATAAAAGCTCATTTAGGAACGACATGAACATGCTGCGTAGGTAGCTGTTTATCAGTAAATATCTCCTCTGAGATTGAGAAAAGCAGTAGCTTAATAAATTAAGTACTTCCTGGTATGGTTACTGTACTGGTCACTCCAAAAAAGAATCTGGATTGTGGTGAGGGAACAGAGAAAAAAGCTCATTTAGGACCTGCACTTACGAAGGGGGTAGGGCAGCTGTATATCAGGGAGTAAACCTTCTGAGAATAAAAACAGCTGGAGCTTGTTAAGGTAATTACACAGTTGAAAGGATAATGTACTGAGAACTCCTCAGAAGAATCTGATTTGTGGTGAGGGGAGAGAGATAAAAGCTCATTTAGGAACGACATGAACATGCTGCATAGGTAGCTGTTTATCAGTAAATATCTCCACTGAGATTAAGAAAAGCAGTAGCTTAATAAATTAAGTACTTCCTGGTATGGTTAGTGTACTGGTAACTCCCCAAAAGAATCTGGATTGTGGTGAGGGAACAGAGAAAAAAGCTCATTTAGGACCTGCACTTACGAAGGGGGGTAGGCAGCTGTCTATCAGGGAGTAAACCTTCTGAGAATAAAAACAGCTGGAGCTTGATAAGGTAATTACACAGGGGAAAGGATAATGTACTGGGAACTCCACAGAAGAATCTGATTCGTGGTGAGGGAAGAGAGATAAAAGCTCATTTAGGAACGACATGAACATGCTGCGTACGTAGCTGTTTATCAGTAAATATCTCCACTGAGATTAAGAAAAGCAGTAGTTTAATAAATTAAGTACTTCCTGGTATGGTTACTGTACTGGTCACTCCCCAAAAGAATCTGGATTGTGGTGAGGGAACAGAGAAAAAAGCTCATTTAGGACCTACACTTACGAAGGGGGTAGGCAGCTGTATATCAGGGAGTAAACCTTCTGAGAATAAAAACAGCTGGAGCTTGTTAAGGTAATTACACAGGGGAAAGGATAATGTACTGGGAACTCCTCAGAAGAATCTGATTTGTGGTGAGGGGAGAGAGATAAAAACTCATTTAGGAACGACATGAACATGCTGCGTAGGTAGCTGTTTATCAGTAAATATCTCCCCTGAGATTAAGAAAAGCAGTAGCTTAATAAATTAAGTACTTCCTGGTATGGTTACTGTACTGGTAACTCCACAAAGAATCTGGATTGTGGTGAGTTAACAGAGAAAAAAGCTCATTTAGGACCTGCACTTTCGAAGGGGGTAGGCAGCTGTATATCAGGGAGTAAACCTTCTGAGAGTAAAAACAGCTGGAGCTTGTTAAGGTAATTACACAGGGGAAAGGATAATATACTGGGAACTCCTCAGAAGAATCTGATTTGTGGTGAGTGGAGAGAGATAAAAGCTCTTTTAGGAACGACATGAACATGCTGCATAGGTAGCTGTTTATCAGTAAATATCTCCACTGAGATTAAGAAAAGCAGTAGCTCAATAAATTAAGTACTTCCTGGTATGGTAACTGTACTGGTCACTCCACAAAACAATCTGGATTGTGGTGAGGAACAGAGAAAAAAGCTCATTTAGGACCTGCACTTACGAAGGGGTAGGCAGCTGTATATCAGGGAGTAAACCTTCTGAGAATAAAAACAGCTGGAGCTTGTTAATGTAATTACACAGGGGAAAGGATAAAGTACTGGGAACTCCTCAGAAGAATCTGATTTGTGGTGAGGGGAGAGAGATAAAAGCTCATTTATGAACGACCTGAACATGCTGCGTAGGTAGCTGTTTATCAGTAAATATCTCCACTGAGATTAAGAAAAGCAGCAGCTTTATAAATTAAGTACTTCCTGGTATGGTTACTGTTCTGGTAACTCCCCAAAGAATCTGGATTGTGGTGAGGGAACAGAGAAAAAAAGCTCATTTAGGACCTACACTTTCGAAGGTGGTAGGCAGCTGTATATCAGGGAGTAAACCTTCTGAGAATAAAAACAGCTGGAGCTTGTTAAGGTAATTACACAGGGGAAAGGATAATGTACTGGGAACTCCTCAGAAGAATCTGATTTGTGGTGAGGGGAGAGAGATAAAAGCTCATTTAGGAACGACACGAACATGCTGCGTAGGTAGCTGTTTTTCAGTAAATATCTCCACTGAGTTTAAGAAAAGCAGTAGCTTAATAAATTAAGTACTTCCTGGTACGGTTACTGTACTGGTAACTCCCCAAAAGAATCTGAATTGTGGTGAGGGAACAGAGAAAAAAGCTCATTAATACCTGCACTTACGAATTGGGTAGGCAGCTGTATATCAGGGTTAAACCTTCTGAGAATAAAAACAGCTGGAGCTTGTTAAGGTAATTACACAGGGGAAAGGATAATGTACTGGGAACTCCTCAGAAGAATCTGATTTGTGGTGAGGGGAGAGAGATAAAAGCTCATTTAGGAACGACATGAACAGGCTGCGTAGGTAGCTGTTTATCAGTAAATATCTCCACTGAGATTAAGGAAAGCAGTAGCTAAATAAATTAAGTACTTCCTGGTATGGTTACTGTACTGGTAACTCCTCAAAAGTATCTGGATTGTGGTGAGGAAACAGAGAAAAAAGCTCATTTAGGACCTGCACTTACGATGGGGGTTAGGCAGCAGTATATCAGGGAGTAAACCTTCTGAGAATAAAACAGCTGGAGCATGTTAAGGTAATTACACAGGGAAAAGGATAATGTACTGGGAACTCCTCAGAAGAATCTGATTAATGTTGAGGGGAGAGAGATAAAAGCTCATTTAGGAACGACATGAACATGCTGCGTAGGTAGCTGTTTATCAGTAAATATCTCCACTGAGATTAAGAAAAGCAGTAGCTTAATAAATTAAGTACTTCCTGGTAATGGTTATTGTACTGGTAACTTCCCAATAGAATCTGAATTGTGGTGAGGGAACAGACAAAAAAGCTCATTTAGGACCTGCACTTACGAAGGGGGTAGGCAGCTGTATATCAGGGAGTAAACCTTCTGAGAACAAAAACAGCTGGAGCTTGTTAAGGTAATTACACAGGGGAAAGGATAATGTACTGGGAACTCCTCAGAAGAATCTGATTTGTGGTGAGGGGAGAGAGATAAAAGCTCATTTAGGAACGACATGAACGTGCTGTGTTGTAGCTGATTATTAGTAAATATCTCCACTGAGATTAAGAAAAGCAGTAGCTTAATAAATTAAGTATTTCCTGGTATGGTTACTGTACTGGTAACTCCCCAAAAGAATCTGGATTGTGGTGAGGGAACAGAGAAAAAAGCTCATTTAGGACCTGCACTTACGAAGGGGGGTAGGCAGCTGTATATCAGGGAGTAAACCTTCTGAGAATAAAAACACCTGGAGCATGTTAAGGTAATTACACAGGGGAAAGGATAATGTACTGGGAACTCCTCAGAAGAATCTGATTTGTGGTGAGGGGAGAGAGATAAAAGCTCATTTAGGAACGACATGAACATGCTGCGTAGGTAGCTGTTTATCAGTAAATATCTCCACTGAGATTAAGAAAAGCAGTAGCTTAATAAATTAAGTACTTCCTGGTATGGTTACTGTACTGGTAACTTCCCAAAAGAATCTGGATTGTGGTGAGGGAACAGAGAAAAATGCTCAATAAGACCTGCACTTACGAATTGGGTAGGCAGCTGTATATCAGGGATTAAACCTTCTGAGAATAAAAACAGCTGGAGCTCGTTAAGGTAATTACACAGGGGAAAGGATAATGTACTGGGAACTCCTCAGAAGATTCTGATTTGTGGTGAGGGGAGAGAGATAAAAGCTCATTTAGGAACGACATGAACATGCTGCGTATGTATCTGTTTATCAGTAAATAGGTCCACTGAGATTAAGAAAAGCAGTAGCTTAATAAATTAAATACTTCCTGGTATGTTTACTGGACTGGTAACTCCCCAAATAATCTGGATTGTGGTGAGGGAACAGAGAAAAAAGCTCATTTAGGACCTGCACTTACGAAGGGGATAGGCAGCTGTATATCATGGAGTAAACCTTCTGAGAATAAAAACAGCTGGAGCTTGTTAAGGTAATTACACAGGGGAAAGGATAATGTACTGGGAACTCCACAGAAGAATCTGATTTGTGGTGAGGGGAGAGAGATAACAGCTCATTTAGGAACGACATGAACATGCTGCGTAGGTAGCTGTTTATCAGTAAATATCTCCACTGAGCTTTAGAAAAGCAGTAGCTTAATAAATTAAGTACTTCCTGCTATGGTTACTGTACTGGTAACTCCCCAAAAGAATCTGGATTGTGGTGAGGGAACAGAGAAAAAAGCTCATTTAGGACCTGCACTTACGAAGGGGGTAGGCAGCTGTATATCAGGGAGTAAAGCTTCTGAGAATAAAAACAGCTGCAGCTTGTTAAGGTAATTACACAGGGGAAAGGATAATGTACTGGGAACTCCTCAGAAGAATCTGATTTGTGGTGAGGGGGAGAGATAAAAGCTCATTTAGGAACTACATGTACATGCTGCTTAGGTAGCTGTTTATCAGTAAATATCTCCACTGAGATTAAGAAAAGCAGTAGCTTAATAAATTAAGTACTTCCTGGTATGGTTACTGTACTGGTAACTCCCCAAAAGAATCTGGATTTTGGTGAGGGAACAGAGAAAAGAGCTCATTTAGGACCTGCACTTACGAAGGGGGTAGGCAGCTGTATATCAGGGAGTAAACCTTCTGAGAATAAAAACAGCTGGAGCTTGTTAAGGTAATTACACAGGGGAAAGGATAATGTACTGGGAACTCCTCAGAAGAATCTGATTTGTGGTGAGGGGAGAGAGATAAAAGCTCATTTAGGAACGACATGAACATGCTGCGTAGGTAGCTGTTTATCAGTAAATATCTCCACTGAGATTAAGAAAAGCAGTAGCTTAATAAATTAAGTACTTCCTGGTATGGTTACTGTACTGGTAACTCCCCAAAAGAATCTGGATTGTGGTGAGGGAACAGAGAAAAAAGCTCATTTAGGATCTGCACTTACGAAGGGGGTAGGCAGCTGTATATCAGGGAGTAAAACCTTCTGAGAATAAAAACAGCTGAAGCTTGTTAAGGTAATTACACAGGGGAAGGTATAAAGAACTGGGAACTCCTCAGAAGAATCTGATTTGTGGTGAGGGGAGAGAGATTAAAGCTCATTTAGGAACGACATGAACATGCTGCGTAGGTAGCTGTTGATCAGTAAATATCTCCACTGAGATTAAGAAAAGCAGTAGCTAAATAAATTAAGTACTTCCTGGTATGTTTACTGTACTGGTAACTCCCCAAAAGAATCTAGATTGTGGTGAGGGAAAAGAGAAAAAAGCTCATTTAGGACCTGCACTTACGAAGGGGGTAGGCAGCTGTATATCAGGGAGTAAACCTTCTGAGAGTAAAAACAGCTGGAGCTTGTTAAGGTAATTACACAGGGGAAATTATAAAGTACTGGGAACTCCTCTGAAGAATCTGATTTGTGGTGAGGGGAGAGAGATAAAAGCTCATTTAGGAACGACATGACATGCTGCGTAGGTAGCTGTTTATCAGTAAATATCTCCACTGAGATTAAGAAAAGCAGTAGCTTAATAAATTAAGTACTTCCTGGTATGGTTACTGTACTGGACACTCCCCAAAAGAATCTGGATTGTGGTGAGGGAACAGAGAAAAAAGCTCATTTAGAACCTGCATTTTCGAAGGGATAGGCAGCAGTTTATCAGGGAGTAAACCTTCTGAGAATAAAAACAGCTGGAGCTTGTTAAGGTAATTACACAGGAGAAAGGATAATGTACTGGGAACTCCTCAGAAGAATCTGATTTGTGGTGAGGGGAGAGAGATAAAAGCACATTTAGGAACGACATGAACATGCTGCGTACGTAGTTGTTTATCAGAAAATATCTCCACTGAGATTAAAAAAAGCAGTAGCTTAATAAATTAAGTACTTCCTGGTATGGTTACTGTACTGGTAACTCCCCAAAAGAATCTGGATTGTGGTGAGGGAACAGAGAAAAAAGCTCATTTAGGTCCTGCACTTACGAAGGGGGTAGGCAGCTGTATATCAGGGAGTAAACCTTCTGAGAATAAAAACAGCTGGAGCTTGTTAAGGTAATTACACAGGGGAAAGGATAATGTACTGGGAACTCCTCAGAGGAATCTGATTTGTGGTGAGGGGAGAGAGATAAAAGCTCATTTAGGAACGACATTAACATGCTGCATAAGTAGCTGATTCTCAGTAAATATCTCCTCTGAGATTAAGAAAAGCAGTAGCTTAATAAATTAAGTACTTCTTGGTATGGTTACTGTACTGGTAACTCCCCAAAAGAATCTGGATTGTGGTGAGGGAACAGAGAAAAAAGCTCATTTACGACCTGCACTTTCGAAGGGGGTAGGCAGCGGTATATCAGGGAGTAAACCTTCTGAGAATAAAAACAGCTGGAGCTTGTTAAGGTAATTACACAGGGGAAAGGCTAATGTACTGGGAACTCCTCAGAAGAATCTGATTCGTGGTGAGGGGAGAGAGATAAAAGCTCATTTAGGAACGACATGAACATGCTGCGTAGGAAGCTGTTTATCAGTAAATATCTCCACTGAGATTAAGAAAAGCAGTATCTTAATAAATTAAGTACTTCCTGGTATGGTTCCTGTACTGGTAACTCCCCAAAAGAATCTGGATTGTGGTGAGGGAACAGAGAAAAAAGCTCATTTAGGACCTGCACTTACGAAGGTGGTAGGCAGCTGTATATCAGGGAGTAAACCTTCTGAGAATAAAAACAGCTGGAGCTTGTTAAGGTAATTAGACAGGGGAAAGGATAATGTACTGGGAACTCCTCAGAAGATTCTGATTTGTGGTGAGGGGAGAGAGATAAAAGCTCATTTAGGAACGACATGAACATGCTGCGTATGTATCTGTTTATCA
>NW_025961043.1:0-54489 GCF_023159225.1 Perognathus longimembris pacificus
GGTAGGCAGCTGTATATCAGGGAGTAAACCTTCTGAGAATAAAAACAGCTGGAGCTTGTTAAGGTAATTACACAGGGGAAAGGATAATGTACTGGGAACTCCTCAGAAGAATCTGATTTGTGGTGAGGGGAGAGAGATAAAAGCTCATTTAGGAACGACTGCATGCTGCAGTAGGTAGCTGTTTATCAGTAAATTCTCCACTGAGATTAAGAAAAGCAGTAGCTTAATAAATTAAGTACTTCCTGGTATGGTTACTGTACTGGTAACTCCCCAAAAGAATCTGGATTGTGGTGAGGGAACAGAGAAAAAAGCTCATTTAGGACCTGAACTTACTTAGGTAGGCTGTATATCAGGGAAACCTTCTGAGAATAAAAACAGCTGGAGCTTGTTAAGGTAATTACACAGGGGAAAGGATAATGTACTGGGAACTCCTCAGAAGAATCTGATTTGTGGTGAGGGGAGAGAGATAAAAGCTCATTTAGGAACGATGTACATGCTGCGTAGGTAGCTGTTTATCAGTAAATATCTCCACTGAGATTAAGAAAAGCAGTAGCTTAATAAATTAAGTACTTCCTGGTATGGTTACTGTACTGGTAACTCCCCAAAAGAATCTGGATTGTGGTGAGGGAACAGAGAAAAAAGCTCATTTAGGACCTGCACTTACGAAGGGGTAGGCAGCTGTATATCAGGGAGTAAACCTTCTGAGAATAAAAACAGCTGGAGCTTGTTAAGGTAATTACACAGGGGAAAGGATAATGTACTGGGAACTCCTCAGAAGAATCTGATTTGTGGTGAGGGGAGAGAGATAAAAGCTCATTTAGGAACGACATGAACATGCTGCGTAGGTAGCTGTTTATCAGGAAATATCTCCACTGAGATTAAGAAAAGCAGTAGCTTAATAAATTAAGTACTTCCTGGTATGGTTACTGTACTGGTAACTCCCCAAAAGAATCTGGATTGTGGTGAGGGAACAGAGAAAAAAGCTCATTTAGGACCTGCACTTACGAAGGGGGTAGGCAGCTGTATATCAGGGAGTAAATATCTCTGAGAATAAAAACAGCTGGAGCTTGTTAAGGTAATTACACAGGGGAAAGGATAATGTACTGGGAACTCCTCAGAAGAATCTGATTTGTGGTGAGGGGAGAGAGATAAAAGCTCATTTAGGAACGACATACGGCTGCGTAGGTAGCTGTTTATCAGTAAATATCTCCACTGAGATTAAGAAAGCAGTAGCTTAATAAATTAAGTACTTCCTGGTATGGTTACTGTACTGGTAACTCCCCAAAAGAATCTGGATTGTGGTGAGGGAACAGAGAAAAAAGCTCATTTAGGACCTGCACTTACGAAGGGTAGGCAGCTGTATATCAGGGAGTAAACCTTCTGAGAATAAAAACAGCTGGAGCTTGTTAAGGTAATTACACAGGGGAAAGGATAATGTACTGGGAACTCCTCAGAAGAATCTGATTTGTGGTGAGGGGAGAGAGATAAAAGCTCATTTAGGAACGACATGAACATGCTGCGTAGGTAGCTGTTTATCAGTAAATCCACTGAGATTAAGAAAAGCAGTAGCTTAATAAATTAAGTACTTCCTGGTATGGTTACTCTACTGGTAACTCCCCAAAAGAATCTGGATTGTGGTGAGGGAACAGAGAAAAAAGCTCATTTAGGACCTGCACTTACGAAGGGGGTAGGCAGCTGTATATCAGGGAGTAAACCTTCTGAGAATAAAAACAGCTGGAGCTTGTTAAGGTAATTACACAGGGGAAAGGATAATGTACTGGGAACTCCTCAGAAGAATCTGATTTGTGGTGAGGGGAGAGAGATAAAAGCTCATTTAGGAACGACATTGCATGGTAGCTGTTTATCAGTAAATATCTCCACTGAGATTAAGAAAAGCAGTAGCTTAATAAATTAAGTACTTCCTGGTATGGTTACTGTACTGGTAACTCCCCAAAAGAATCTGGATTGTGGTGAGGGAACAGAGAAAAAAGCTCATTTAGGACCTGCACTTATGAAGGGGGTAGGCAGCTGTATATCAGGGAGTAAACCTTCTGAGAATAAAAACAGCTGGAGCTTGTTAAGGTAATTACACAGGGGAAAGGATAATGTACTGGGAACTCCTCAGAAGAATCTGATTTGTGGTGAGGGGAGAGAGATAAAAGCTCATTTAGGAACGACATCATGCTGCGTAGGTAGCTGTTTATCAGTAAATATCTCCACTGAGATAAGAAAAGCAGTAGCTTAATTAAGTACTTCCTGGTATGGTTACTGTACTGGTAACTCCCCAAAAGAATCTGGATTGTGGTGAGGGAACAGAGAAAAAAGCTCATTTAGGACCTGCACTTAAAGGGGGTAGGCAGCTGTATATCAGGGAGTAAACCTTCTGAGAATAAAAACAGCTGGAGCTTGTTAAGGTAATTACACAGGGGATTATGTACTGGGAACTCCTCAGAAGAATCTGATTTGTGGTGAGGGGAGAGAGATAAAAGCTCATTTAGGAACGACATGAACATGCTGCGTAGGTAGCTGTTTATCAGTAAATATCTGAGATTAAGAAAAGCAGTAGCTTAATAAATTAAGTACTTCCTGGTATGGTTACTGTACTGGTAACTCCCCAAAAGAATCTGGATTGTGGTGAGGGAACAGAGAAAAAAGCTCATTTAGGACCTGCACTTACGAAGGGGGTAGGCAGCTGTATATCAGGGAGTAAACCTTCTGAGAATAAAAACAGCTGGAGCTTGTTAAGGTAATTACACAGGGGAAAGGATAATGTACTGGGAACTCCTCAGAAGAATCTGATTTGTGGTGAGGGGAGAGAGATAAAAGCTCATTTAGGAACGACATGAACATGCTGCGTAGGTAGCTGTTTATCAGTAAATATCTCCACTGAGATTAAGAAAAGCAGTAGCTTAATAAATTAAGTACTTCCTGGTATGGTTACTGTACTGGTAACTCCCCAAAAGAATCTGGATTGTGGTGAGGGAACAGAGAAAAAAGCTCATTTAGGACCTGCACTTACGACGGGGGTAGGCAGCTGTATATCAGGGAGTAAACCTTCTGAGAATAAAAACAGCAGCTTGTTGTAATTAAGGTAGGGGAAAGGATAATGTACTGGGAACTCCTCAGAAGAATCTGATTTGTGGTGAGGGGAGAGAGATAAAAGCTCATTTAGAACGACATGAACATGCTGCGTAGGTAGCTGTTTATCAGTAAATATCTCCACTGAGATTAAGAAACAGTAGCTTAATAAATTAAGTACTTCCTGGTATGGTTACTGTACTGGTAACTCCCCAAAAGAATCTGGATTGTGGTGAGGGAACAGAGAAAAAAGCTCATTTAGGACCTGCACTTACGAAGGGGGTAGGCAGCTGTATATCAGGGAGTAAACCTTCTGAGAATAAAAACAGCTGGAGCTTGTTAAGGTAATTACACAGGGGAAAGGATAATGTACTGGGAACTCCTCAGAAGAATCTGATTTGTGGTGAGGGGAGAGAGATAAAAGCTCATTTAGGAACGACATGACATGCTGCGTAGGTAGCTGTTTATCAGTAAATCTGAGATTAAGAAAAGCAGTAGCTTAATAAATTAAGTACTTCCTGGTATGGTTACTGTACTGGTAACTCCCCAAGAGAATCTGGATTGTGGTGAGGGAACAGAGAAAAAAGCTCATTTAGGACCTGCACTTACGAAGGGGGTAGGCAGCTGTATATCAGGGAGTAAACCTTCTGAGAATAAAAACAGCTGGAGCTTGTTAAGGTAATTACACAGGGGAAAGGATAATGTACTGGGAACTCCTCAGAAGAATCTGATTTGTGGTGAGGGGATAGAGATAAAAGCTCATTTAGGAACGAAATGAACTTGCTGCGTAGGTAGCTGTTTATCTGTAAATATCTCCACTGAGATTAAGAAAAGCAGTAGCTTAATAAATTAAGTACTTCCTGGTATGGTTACTGTACTGGTAACTCCCCAAAAGAATCTGGATTGTGGTGAGGGAACAGAGAAAAAAGCTCATTTAGGACCTGCACTTATGAAGGGGGTAGGTAGGTGTATATCAGGGAGTAAACCTTCTGAGAATAAAAACAGCTGGAGCTTGTTAAGGTAATTACACAGGGGAAAGGATAATGTACTGGGAACTCCTCAGAAGAATCTGATTTGTGGTGAGGGGAGAGAGATAAAAGCTCATTTAGGAACGACATGTACATGCTGCGTAGGGAGCTGTTTATCAGGTAAATATCTCCACTGAGATTAATAAAAGCGGTAGCTTAATAAATTAAGTACTTCCTGGTATGGTTACTGTACTGGTAACTCCCCAAAAGAATCTGGATTGTGGTGAGGGAACAGAGAAAAAAGCTCATTTAGGACCTGCACTTACGAAGGGGGTAGGCAGCTGTATATCAGGGAGTAAACCTTCTGAGAATAAAAACAGCTGGAGCTTGTTAAGGTAATTACACAGGGGAAAGGATAATGTACTGGGAACTCCTCAGAAGAATCTGATTTGTGGTGAGGGGAGAGAGATAAAAGCTCATTTAGGAACGACATGAACATGCTGCGTAGGTAGCTGTTTATCAGTAAATATCTCCACTGAGATTAAGAAAAGCAGTAGCTTAATAAATTAAGTACTTCCTGGTATGGTTACTGTACTGGTAACTCCCCAAAAGAATCTGGATTGTGGTGAGGGAACAGAGAAAAAAGCTCATATAGGACCTGCACTTACGAAGGGGGTAGGCAGCTGTATATCAGGGAGTATCGTTCTGAGAATAAAAACAGCTGGAGCTTGTTAAGGTAATTACACAGGGGAAAGGATAATGTACTGGGAACTCCTCAGAAGAATCTGATTTGTGGTGAGGGGAGAGAGATAAAAGCTCATTTAGGAACGACATGAACATGCTGCATACGTAGCTGTTTATCAGTAAATATCTCCACTGAGATTAAGCAAAGCAGTAGCTTAATAAATTAAGTACTTCCTGGTAAGGATACTGTACTGGTAACTCCCCAAAAGAATCTGGATTGTGGTGAGGGAACAGAGAAAAAAGCTCATTTAGGACCTGCACTTACGAAGGGGGTAGGCAGCTGTATATCAGGGAGTAAACCTTCTGAGAATAAAAACAGCTGGAGCTTGTTAAGGTAATTACACAGGGGAAAGGATAATGTACTGGGAACTCCTCAGAAGAATCTGATTTGTGGTGAGGGGAGAGAGATAAAAGCTCATTTGAACGACATGAACATGCTGCGTAGGTAGCTGTTTATCAGTAAGTATCTCCACTGAGATTAAGAAGAGAAGTAGCTTAATAAATTAAGTACTTCCTGGTATGGTTACTCTACTGGTAACTCCCCAAGAGAATCTGGATTGTGGTGAGGGAACAGAGAAAAAAGCTCATTTAGGACCTGCACTTAAGAAGGGGGTAGGCAGCTGTATATCAGGGAAAACCTTCTGAGAATAAAAACAGCTGGAGCTTGTTAAGGTAATTACACAGGGGAAAGGATAATGTACTGGGAACTCCTCAGAAGAATCTGATTTGTGGTGAGGGGAGAGAGATAAAAGCTCATTTAGGAACGACAATGAACTGCTGCGTAGGTAGCTGTTTATCAGTAAATATCTCCACTGAGATTAAGAAAAGCAGTAGCTTAATAAATTAAGTACTTCCTGGTATGGTTACTGTACTGGTAACTCCCCAAAAGAATCTGGATTGTGGTGAGGGAACAGAGAAAAAAGCTCATTTAGGACCTGCACTTACGAAGGGGGTAGGCAGCTGTATATCAGGGAGTAAACCTTCTGAGAATAAAAACAGCTGGAGCTTGTTAAGGTAATTACACAGGGGAAAGGATAATGTACTGGGAACTCCTCAGAAGAATCTGATTTGTGGTGAGGGGAGAGAGATAAAAGCTCATTTAGGAACGACATGAACATGCTGCGTAGGTAGCTGTTTATCGTAAATATCTCCACTGAGATTAAGAAAAGCAGTAGCTTAATAAATTAAGTACTTCCTGGTATGGTTACTGTACTGGTAACTCCCCAAAAGAATCTGGATTGTGGTGAGGGAACAGAGAAAAAAGCTCATTTAGGACCTGCACTTACGAAGGGGGTAGGCAGCTGTATATCAGGGAGTAAACCTTCTGAGAATAAAAACAGCTGGAGCTTGTTAAGGTAATTACACAGGGGAAAGGATAATGTACTGGGAACTCCTCAGAAGAATCTGATTTGTGGTGAGGGGAGAGAGATAAAAGCTCATTTAGGAACGACATGAACATGCTGCGTAGGTAGCTGTTTATCAGTAAATATCTCCACTGAGATTAAGAAAAGCAGTAGCTTAATAAATTAAGTACTTCCTGGTATGGTTACTGTACTGGTAACTCCCCAAAAGAATCTGGATTGTGGTGAGGGAACAGAGAAAAAAGCTCATTTAGGACCTGCACTTACGAAGGGGGTAGGCAGCTGTATATCAGGGAGTAAACCTTCTGAGAATAAAAACAGCTGGAGCTTGTTAAGGTAATTACACAGGGGAAAGGATAATGTACTGGGAACTCCTCAGAAGAATCTGATTTGTGGTGAGGGGAGAGAGATAAAAGCTCATTTAGGAACGACATGAACATGCTGCGTAGGTAGCTGTTTATCAGTAAATATCTCCACTGAGATTAAGAAAAGCAGTAGCTTAATAAATTAAGTACTTCCTGGTATGGTTACTGTACTGGTAACTCCCCAAAAGAATCTGGATTGTGGTGAGGGAACAGAGAAAAAAGCTCATTTAGGACCTGCACTTACGAAGGGGGTAGGCAGCTGTATATCAGGGAGTAAACCTTCTGAGAATAAAAACAGCTGGAGCTTGTTAAGGTAATTACACAGGGGAAAGGATAATGTACTGGGAACTCCTCAGAAGAATCTGATTTGTGGTGAGGGGAGAGAGATAAAAGCTCATTTAGGAACGACATGAACATGCTGCGTAGGTAGCTGTTTATCAGTAAATATCTCCACTGAGATTAAGAAAAGCAGTAGCTTAATAAATTAAGTACTTCCTGGTATGGTACTGTACTGGTAACTCCCCAAAAGAATCTGGATTGTGGTGAGGGAACAGAGAAAAAAGCTCATTTAGGACCTGCACTTACGAAGGGGTAGGCAGCTGTATATCAGGGAGTAAACCTTCTGAGAATAAAAACAGCTGGAGCTTGTTAAGGTAATTACACAGGGGAAAGGATAATGTACTGGGAACTCCTCAGAAGAATCTGATTTGTGGTGAGGGGAGAGAGATAAAAGCTCATTTAGGAACGACATGAACATGCTGCGTAGGTAGCTGTTTATCAGTAAATATCTCCACTGAGATTAAGAAAAGCAGTAGCTTAATAAATTAAGTACTTCCTGGTATGGTTACTGTACTGGTAACTCCCCAAGAGAATCTGGATTGTGGTGAGGGAACAGAGAAAAAAGCTCATTTAGGACCTGCACTTACGAAGGGGGTAGGCAGCTGTATATCAGGGAGTAAACCTTCTGAGAATAAAAACAGCTGGAGCTTGTTAAGGTAATTACACAGGGGAAAGGATAATGTACTGGGAACTCCTCAGAAGAATCTGATTTGTGGTGAGGGGATAGAGATAAAAGCTCATTTAGGAACGAAATGAACTTGCTGCGTAGGTAGCTGTTTATCTGTAAATATCTCCACTGAGATTAAGAAAAGCAGTAGCTTAATAAATTAAGTACTTCCTGGTATGGTTACTGTACTGGTAACTCCCCAAAAGAATCTGGATTGTGGTGAGGGAACAGAGAAAAAAGCTCATTTAGGACCTGCACTTATGAAGGGGGTAGGTAGGTGTATATCAGGGAGTAAACCTTCTGAGAATAAAAACAGCTGGAGCTTGTTAAGGTAATTACACAGGGGAAAGGATAATGTACTGGGAACTCCTCAGAAGAATCTGATTTGTGGTGAGGGGAGAGAGATAAAAGCTCATTTAGGAACGACATGAACATGCTGCGTAGGGAGCTGTTTATCGGTAAATATCTCCACTGAGATTAATAAAAGCGGTAGCTTAATAAATTAAGTACTTCCTGGTATGGTTACTGTACTGGTAACTCCCCAAAAGAATCTGGATTGTGGTGAGGGAACAGAGAAAAAAGCTCATTTAGGACCTGCACTTACGAAGGGGGTAGGCAGCTGTATATCAGGGAGTAAACCTTCTGAGAATAAAAACAGCTGGAGCTTGTTAAGGTAATTACACAGGGGAAAGGATAATGTACTGGGAACTCCTCAGAAGAATCTGATTTGTGGTGAGGGGAGAGAGATAAAAGCTCATTTAGGAACGACATGAACATGCTGCGTAGGTAGCTGTTTATCAGTAAATATCTCCACTGAGATTAAGAAAAGCAGTAGCTTAATAAATTAAGTACTTCCTGGTATGGTTACTCTACTGGTAACTCCCCAAAAGAATCTGGATTGTGGTGAGGGAACAGAGAAAAAAGCTCATATTTAGGACCTGCACTTACGAAGGGGGTAGGCAGCTGTATATCAGGGAGTATCCTTCTGAGAATAAAAACAGCTGGAGCTTGTTAAGGTAATTACACAGGGGAAAGGATAATGTACTGGGAACTCCTCAGAAGAATCTGATTTGTGGTGAGGGGAGAGAGATAAAAGCTCATTTAGGAACGACATGAACATGCTGCGTAGGTAGCTGTTTATCAGTAAATATCTCCACTGAGATTAAGAAAAGCAGTAGCTTAATAAATTAAGTACTTCCTGGTATGGTTACTGTACTGGTAACTCCCCAAAAGAATCTGGATTGTGGTGAGGGAACAGAGAAAAAAGCTCATTTAGGACCTGCACTTACGAAGGGGTAGGCAGCTGTATATCAGGGAGTAAACCTTCTGAGAATAAAAACAGCTGGAGCTTGTTAAGGTAATTACACAGGGGAAAGGATAATGTACTGGGAACTCCTCAGAAGAATCTGATTTGTGGTGAGGGGAGAGAGATAAAAGCTCATTTAGGAACGACATGAACATGCTGCGTAGGTAGCTGTTTATCAGTAAATATCTCCACTGAGATTAAGAAAAGCAGTAGCTTAATAAATTAAGTACTTCCTGGTATGGTTACTGTACTGGTAACTCCCCAAAAGAATCTGGATTGTGGTGAGGGAACAGAGAAAAAAGCTCATTTAGGACCTGCACTTACGAAGGGGGTAGGCAGCTGTATATCAGGGAGTAAACCTTCTGAGAATAAAAACAGCTGGAGCTTGTTAAGGTAATTACACAGGGGAAAGGATAATGTACTGGGAACTCCTCAGAAGAATCTGATTTGTGGTGAGGGGAGAGAGATAAAAGCTCATTTAGGAACGACATGAACATGCTGCGTAGGTAGCTGTTTATCAGTAAATATCTCCACTGAGATTAAGAAAAGCAGTAGCTTAATAAATTAAGTACTTCCTGGTATGGTTACTGTACTGGTAACTCCCCAAAAGAATCTGGATTGTGGTGAGGGAACAGAGAAAAAAGCTCATTTAGGACCTGCACTTACGAAGGGGGTAGGCAGCTGTATATCAGGGAGTAAACCTTCTGAGAATAAAAACAGCTGGAGCTTGTTAAGGTAATTACACAGGGGAAAGGATAATGTACTGGGAACTCCTCAGAAGAATCTGATTTGTGGTGAGGGGAGAGAGATAAAAGCTCATTTAGGAACGACATGAACATGCTGCGTAGGTAGCTGTTTATCAGTAAATATCTCCACTGAGATTAAGAAAAGCAGTAGCTTAATAAATTAAGTACTTCCTGGTATGGTTACTGTACTGGTAACTCCCCAAAAGAATCTGGATTGTGGTGAGGGAACAGAGAAAAAAGCTCATTTAGGACCTGCACTTACGAAGGGGGTAGGCAGCTGTATATCAGGGAGTAAACCTTCTGAGAATAAAAACAGCTGGAGCTTGTTAAGGTAATTACACAGGGGAAAGGATAATGTACTGGGAACTCCTCAGAAGAATCTGATTTGTGGTGAGGGGAGAGAGATAAAAGCTCATTTAGGAACGACATGAACATGCTGCGTAGGTAGCTGTTTATCAGTAAATATCTCCACTGAGATTAAGAAAAGCAGTAGCTTAATAAATTAAGTACTTCCTGGTATGGTTACTGTACTGGTAACTCCCCAAAAGAATCTGGATTGTGGTGAGGGAACAGAGAAAAAAGCTCATTTAGGACCTGCACTTACGAAGGGGGTAGGCAGCTGTATATCAGGGAGTAAACCTTCTGAGAATAAAAACAGCTGGAGCTTGTTAAGGTAATTACACAGGGGAAAGGATAATGTACTGGGAACTCCTCAGAAGAATCTGATTTGTGGTGAGGGGAGAGAGATAAAAGCTCATTTAGGAACGACATGAACATGCTGCGTAGGTAGCTGTTTATCAGTAAATATCTCCACTGAGATTAAGAAAAGCAGTAGCTTAATAAATTAAGTACTTCCTGGTATGGTTACTGTACTGGTAACTCCCCAAAAGAATCTGGATTGTGGTGAGGGAACAGAGAAAAAAGCTCATTTAGGACCTGCACTTACGAAGGGGGTAGGCAGCTGTATATCAGGGAGTAAACCTTCTGAGAATAAAAACAGCTGGAGCTTGTTAAGGTAATTACACAGGGGAAAGGATAATGTACTGGGAACTCCTCAGAAGAATCTGATTTGTGGTGAGGGGAGAGAGATAAAAGCTCATTTAGGAACGACATGAACATGCTGCATACGTAGCTGTTTATCAGTAAATATCTCCACTGAGATTAAGAAAAGCAGTAGCTTAATAAATTAAGTACTTCCTGGTATGGTTACGTGTACTGGTAACTCCCCAAAAGAATCTGGATTGTGGTGAGGGAACAGAGAAAAAAGCTCATTTAGGACCTGCACTTACGAAGGGGTAGGCAGCTGTATATCAGGGAGTAAACCTTCTGAGAATAAAAACAGCTGGAGCTTGTTAAGGTAATTACACAGGGGAAAGGATAATGTACTGGGAACTCCTCAGAAGAATCTGATTTGTGGTGAGGGGAGAGAGATAAAAGCTCATTTAGGAACGACATGAACATGCTGCGTAGGTAGCTGTTTATCAGTAAATATCTCCACTGAGATTAAGAAAAGCAGTAGCTTAATAAATTAAGTACTTCCTGGTATGGTTACTGTACTGGTAACTCCCCAAAAGAATCTGGATTGTGGTGAGGGAACAGAGAAAAAAGCTCATTTAGGACCTGCACTTACGAAGGGGGTAGGCAGCTGTATATCAGGGAGTAAACCTTCTGAGAATAAAAACAGCTGGAGCTTGTTAAGGTAATTACACAGGGGAAAGGATAATGTACTGGGAACTCCTCAGAAGAATCTGATTTGTGGTGAGGGGAGAGAGATAAAAGCTCATTTAGGAACGACATGAACATGCTGCGTAGGTAGCTGTTTATCAGTAAATATCTCCACTGAGATTAAGAAAAGCAGTAGCTTAATAAATTAAGTACTTCCTGGTATGGTTACTGTACTGGTAACTCCCCAAAAGAATCTGGATTGTGGTGAGGGAACAGAGAAAAAAGCTCATTTAGGACCTGCACTTACGAAGGGGGTAGGCAGCTGTATATCAGGGAGTAAACCTTCTGAGAATAAAAACAGCTGGAGCTTGTTAAGGTAATTACACAGGGGAAAGGATAATGTACTGGGAACTCCTCAGAAGAATCTGATTTGTGGTGAGGGGAGAGAGATAAAAGCTCATTTAGGAACGACATGAACATGCTGCGTAGGTAGCTGTTTATCAGTAAATATCTCCACTGAGATTAAGAAAAGCAGTAGCTTAATAAATTAAGTACTTCCTGGTATGGTTACTGTACTGGTAACTCCCCAAAAGAATCTGGATTGTGGTGAGGGAACAGAGAAAAAAGCTCATTTAGGACCTGCACTTACGAAGGGGGTAGGCAGCTGTATATCAGGGAGTAAACCTTCTGAGAATAAAAACAGCTGGAGCTTGTTAAGGTAATTACACAGGGGAAAGGATAATGTACTGGGAACTCCTCAGAAGAATCTGATTTGTGGTGAGGGGAGAGAGATAAAAGCTCATTTAGGAACGACATGAACATGCTGCGTAGGTAGCTGTTTATCAGTAAATATCTCCACTGAGATTAAGAAAAGCAGTAGCTTAATAAATTAAGTACTTCCTGGTATGGTTACTGTACTGGTAACTCCCCAAAAGAATCTGGATTGTGGTGAGGGAACAGAGAAAAAAGCTCATTTAGGACCTGCACTTACGAAGGGGGTAGGCAGCTGTATATCAGGGAGTAAACCTTCTGAGAATAAAAACAGCTGGAGCTTGTTAAGGTAATTACACAGGGGAAAGGATAATGTACTGGGAACTCCTCAGAAGAATCTGATTTGTGGTGAGGGGAGAGAGATAAAAGCTCATTTAGGAACGACATGAACATGCTGCGTAGGTAGCTGTTTATCAGTAAATATCTCCACTGAGATTAAGAAAAGCAGTAGCTTAATAAATTAAGTACTTCCTGGTATGGTTACTGTACTGGTAACTCCCCAAAAGAATCTGGATTGTGGTGAGGGAACAGAGAAAAAAGCTCATTTAGGACCTGCACTTACGAAGGGGGTAGGCAGCTGTATATCAGGGAGTAAACCTTCTGAGAATAAAAACAGCTGGAGCTTGTTAAGGTAATTACACAGGGGAAAGGATAATGTACTGGGAACTCCTCAGAAGAATCTGATTTGTGGTGAGGGGAGAGAGATAAAAGCTCATTTAGGAACGACATGAACATGCTGCGTAGGTAGCTGTTTATCAGTAAATATCTCCACTGAGATTAAGAAAAGCAGTAGCTTAATAAATTAAGTACTTCCTGGTATGGTTACTGTACTGGTAACTCCCCAAAAGAATCTGGATTGTGGTGAGGGAACAGAGAAAAAAGCTCATTTAGGACCTGCACTTACGAAGGGGGTAGGCAGCTGTATATCAGGGAGTAAACCTTCTGAGAATAAAAACAGCTGGAGCTTGTTAAGGTAATTACACAGGGGAAAGGATAATGTACTGGGAACTCCTCAGAAGAATCTGATTTGTGGTGAGGGGAGAGAGATAAAAGCTCATTTAGGAACGACATGAACATGCTGCGTACGTAGCTGTTTATCAGTAAATATCTCCACTGAGATTAAGAAAAGCAGTAGCTTAATAAATTAAGTACTTCTGGTATGGTTACTGTACTGGTAACTCCCCAAAAGAATCTGGATTGTGGTGAGGGAACAGAGAAAAAAGCTCATTTAGGACCTGCACTTACGAAGGGGTAGGCAGCTGTATATCAGGGAGTAAACCTTCTGAGAATAAAAACAGCTGGAGCTTGTTAAGGTAATTACACAGGGGAAAGGATAATGTACTGGGAACTCCTCAGAAGAATCTGATTTGTGGTGAGGGGATAGAGATAAAAGCTCATTTAGGAACGACATGAACATGCTGCGTAGGTAGCTGTTTATCAGTAAATATCTCCACTGAGATTAAGAAAAGCAGTAGCTTAATAAATTAAGTACTTCCTGGTATGGTTACTGTACTGGTAACTCCCCAAAAGAATCTGGATTGTGGTGAGGGAACAGAGAAAAAAGCTCATTTAGGACCTGCACTTACGAAGGGGGTAGGCAGCTGTATATCAGGGAGTAAACCTTCTGAGAATAAAAACAGCTGGAGCTTGTTAAGGTAATTACACAGGGGAAAGGATAATGTACTGGGAACTCCTCAGAAGAATCTGATTTGTGGTGAGGGGAGAGAGATAAAAGCTCATTTAGGAACGACATGAACATGCTGCGTAGGTAGCTGTTTATCAGTAAATATCTCCACTGAGATTAAGAAAAGCAGTAGCTTAATAAATTAAGTACTTCCTGGTATGGTTACTGTACTGGTAACTCCCCAAAAGAATCTGGATTGTGGTGAGGGAACAGAGAAAAAAGCTCATTTAGGACCTGCACTTACGAAGGGGGTAGGCAGCTGTATATCAGGGAGTAAACCTTCTGAGAATAAAAACAGCTGGAGCTTGTTAAGGTAATTACACAGGGGAAAGGATAATGTACTGGGAACTCCTCAGAAGAATCTGATTTGTGGTGAGGGGAGAGAGATAAAAGCTCATTTAGGAACGACATGAACATGCTGCGTAGGTAGCTGTTTATCAGTAAATATCTCCACTGAGATTAAGAAAAGCAGTAGCTTAATAAATTAAGTACTTCCTGGTATGGTTACTGTACTGGTAACTCCCCAAAAGAATCTGGATTGTGGTGAGGGAACAGAGAAAAAAGCTCATTTAGGACCTGCACTTACGAAGGGGGTAGGCAGCTGTATATCAGGGAGTAAACCTTCTGAGAATAAAAACAGCTGGAGCTTGTTAAGGTAATTACACAGGGGAAAGGATAATGTACTGGGAACTCCTCAGAAGAATCTGATTTGTGGTGAGGGGAGAGAGATAAAAGCTCATTTAGGAACGACATGAACATGCTGCGTACGTAGCTGTTTATCAGTAAATATCTCCACTGAGATTAAGAAAAGCAGTAGCTTAATAAATTAAGTACTTCCTGGTATGGTTACTGTACTGGTAACTCCCCAAAAGAATCTGGATTGTGGTGAGGGAACAGAGAAAAAAGCTCATTTAGGACCTGCACTTACGAAGGGGGTAGGCAGCTGTATATCAGGGAGTAAACCTTCTGAGAATAAAAACAGCTGGAGCTTGTTAAGGTAATTACACAGGGGAAAGGATAATGTACTGGGAACTCCTCAGAAGAATCTGATTTGTGGTGAGGGGAGAGAGATAAAAGCTCATTTAGGAACGACATGAACATGCTGCGTAGGTAGCTGTTTATCAGTAAATATCTCCACTGAGATTAAGAAAAGCAGTAGCTTAATAAATTAAGTACTTCCTGGTATGGTTACTGTACTGGTAACTCCCCAAAAGAATCTGGATTGTGGTGAGGGAACAGAGAAAAAAGCTCATTTAGGACCTGCACTTACGAAGGGGGTAGGCAGCTGTATATCAGGGAGTAAACCTTCTGAGAATAAAAACAGCTGGAGCTTGTTAAGGTAATTACACAGGGGAAAGGATAATGTACTGGGAACTCCTCAGAAGAATCTGATTTGTGGTGAGGGGAGAGAGATAAAAGCTCATTTAGGAACGACATGAACATGCTGCGTAGGTAGCTGTTTATCAGTAAATATCTCCACTGAGATTAAGAAAAGCAGTAGCTTAATAAATTAAGTACTTCCTGGTATGGTTACTGTACTGGTAACTCCCCAAAAGAATCTGGATTGTGGTGAGGGAACAGAGAAAAAAGCTCATTTAGGACCTGCACTTACGAAGGGGGTAGGCAGCTGTATATCAGGGAGTAAACCTTCTGAGAATAAAAACAGCTGGAGCTTGTTAAGGTAATTACACAGGGGAAAGGATAATGTACTGGGAACTCCTCAGAAGAATCTGATTTGTGGTGAGGGGAGAGAGATAAAAGCTCATTTAGGAACGACATGAACATGCTGCGTAGGTAGCTGTTTATCAGTAAATATCTCCACTGAGATTAAGAAAAGCAGTAGCTTAATAAATTAAGTACTTCCTGGTATGGTTACTGTACTGGTAACTCCCCAAAAGAATCTGGATTGTGGTGAGGGAACAGAGAAAAAAGCTCATTTAGGACCTGCACTTACGAAGGGGGTAGGCAGCTGTATATCAGGGAGTAAACCTTCTGAGAATAAAAACAGCTGGAGCTTGTTAAGGTAATTACACAGGGGAAAGGATAATGTACTGGGAACTCCTCAGAAGAATCTGATTTGTGGTGAGGGGAGAGAGATAAAAGCTCATTTGAACGACATGAACATGCTGCGTAGGTAGCTGTTTATCAGTAAATATCTCCACTGAGATTAAGAAAAGCAGTAGCTTAATAAATTAAGTACTTCCTGGTATGGTTACTGTACTGGTAACTCCCCAAAAGAATCTGGATTGTGGTGAGGGAACAGAGAAAAAAGCTATTTAGGACCTGCACTTACGAAGGGGGTAGGCAGCTGTATATCAGGGAGTAAACCTTCTGAGAATAAAAACAGCTGGAGCTTGTTAAGGTAATTACACAGGGGAAAGGATAATGTACTGGGAACTCCTCAGAAGAATCTGATTTGTGGTGAGGGGAGAGAGATAAAAGCTCATTTAGGAACGACATGAACATGCTGCGTAGGTAGCTGTTTATCAGTAAATATCTCCACTGAGATTAAGAAAAGCAGTAGCTTAATAAATTAAGTACTTCCTGGTATGGTTACTGTACTGGTAACTCCCCAAAAGAATCTGGATTGTGGTGAGGGAACAGAGAAAAAAGCTCATTTAGGACCTGCACTTACGAAGGGGGTAGGCAGCTGTATATCAGGGAGTAAACCTTCTGAGAATAAAAACAGCTGGAGCTTGTTAAGGTAATTACACAGGGGAAAGGATAATGTACTGGGAACTCCTCAGAAGAATCTGATTTGTGGTGAGGGGAGAGAGATAAAAGCTCATTTAGGAACGACATGAACATGCTGCGTAGGTAGCTGTTTATCAGTAAATATCTCCACTGAGATTAAGAAAAGCAGTAGCTTAATAAATTAAGTACTTCCTGGTATGGTTACTGTACTGGTAACTCCCCAAAAGAATCTGGATTGTGGTGAGGGAACAGAGAAAAAAGCTCATTTAGGACCTGCACTTACGAGGGGGTAGGCAGCCTGTATATCAGGGAGTAAACCTTCTGAGAATAAAAACAGCTGGAGCTTGTTAAGGTAATTACACAGGGGAAAGGATAATGTACTGGGAACTCCTCAGAAGAATCTGATTTGTGGTGAGGGGAGAGAGATAAAAGCTCATTTAGGAACGACATGAACATGCTGCGTAGGTAGCTGTTTATCAGTAATATCTCCACTGAGATTAAGAAAAGCAGTAGCTTAATAAATTAAGTACTTCCTGGTATGGTTACTCTACTGGTAACTCCCCAAAAGAATCTGGATTGTGGTGAGGGAACAGAGAAAAAAGCTCATTTAGGACCTGCACTTACGAAGGGGGTAGGCAGCTGTATATCAGGGAGTAAACCTTCTGAGAATAAAAACAGCTGGAGCTTGTTAAGGTAATTACACAGGGGAAAGGATAATGTACTGGGAACTCCTCAGAAGAATCTGATTTGTGGTGAGGGGAGAGAGATAAAAGCTCATTTAGGAACGACATGAACATGCTGCGTAGGTAGCTGTTTATCAGTAAATATCTCCACTGAGATTAAGAAAAGCAGTAGCTTAATAAATTAAGTACTTCCTGGTATGGTTACTGTACTGGTAACTCCCCAAAAGAATCTGGATTGTGGTGAGGGAACAGAGAAAAAAGCTCATTTAGGACCTGCACTTACGAAGGGGGTAGGCAGCTGTATATCAGGGAGTAAACCTTCTGAGAATAAAAACAGCTGGAGCTTGTTAAGGTAATTACACAGGGGAAAGGATAATGTACTGGGAACTCCTCAGAAGAATCTGATTTGTGGTGAGGGGAGAGAGATAAAAGCTCATTTAGGAACGACATGAACATGCTGCGTAGGTAGCTGTTTATCAGTAAATATCTCCACTGAGATTAAGAAAAGCAGTAGCTTAATAAATTAAGTACTTCCTGGTATGGTTACTGTACTGGTAACTCCCCAAAAGAATCTGGATTGTGGTGAGGGAACAGAGAAAAAAGCTCATTTAGGACCTGCACTTACGAAGGGGGTAGGCAGCTGTATATCAGGGAGTAAACCTTCTGAGAATAAAAACAGCTGGAGCTTGTTAAGGTAATTACACAGGGGAAAGGATAATGTACTGGGAACTCCTCAGAAGAATCTGATTTGTGGTGAGGGGAGAGAGATAAAAGCTCATTTAGGAACGACATGAACATGCTGGTACGTAGCTGTTTATCAGTAAATATCTCCACTGAGATTAAGAAAAGCAGTAGCTTAATAAATTAAGTACTTCCTGGTATGGTTACTGTACTGGTAACTCCCCAAAAGAATCTGGATTGTGGTGAGGGAACAGAGAAAAAAGCTCATTTAGGACCTGCACTTACGAAGGGGGTAGGCAGCTGTATATCAGGGAGTAAACCTTCTGAGAATAAAAACAGCTGGAGCTTGTTAAGGTAATTACACAGGGGAAAGGATAATGTACTGGGAACTCCTCAGAAGAATCTGATTTGTGGTGAGGGGAGAGAGATAAAAGCTCATTTAGGAACGACATGAACATGCTGCGTAGGTAGCTGTTTATCAGTAAATATCTCCACTGAGATTAAGAAAAGCAGTAGCTTAATAAATTAAGTACTTCCTGGTATGGTTACTGTACTGGTAACTCCCCAAAAGAATCTGGATTGTGGTGAGGGAACAGAGAAAAAAGCTCATTTAGGACCTGCACTTACGAAGGGGGTAGGCAGCTGTATATCAGGGAGTAAACCTTCTGAGAATAAAAACAGCTGGAGCTTGTTAAGGTAATTACACAGGGGAAAGGATAATGTACTGGGAACTCCTCAGAAGAATCTGATTTGTGGTGAGGGGAGAGAGATAAAAGCTCATTTAGGAACGACATGAACATGCTGCGTAGGTAGCTGTTTATCAGTAAATATCTCCACTGAGATTAAGAAAAGCAGTAGCTTAATAAATTAAGTACTTCCTGGTATGGTTACTGTACTGGTAACTCCCCAAAAGAATCTGGATTGTGGTGAGGGAACAGAGAAAAAAGCTCATTTAGGACCTGCACTTACGAAGGGGTAGGCAGCTGTATATCAGGGAGTAAACCTTCTGAGAATAAAAACAGCTGGAGCTTGTTAAGGTAATTACACAGGGGAAAGGATAATGTACTGGGAACTCCTCAGAAGAATCTGATTTGTGGTGAGGGGAGAGAGATAAAAGCTCATTTAGGAACGACATGAACATGCTGCGTAGGTAGCTGTTTATCAGTAAATATCTCCACTGAGATTAAGAAAAGCAGTAGCTTAATAAATTAAGTACTTCCTGGTATGGTTACTGTACTGGTAACTCCCCAAAAGAATCTGGATTGTGGTGAGGGAACAGAGAAAAAAGCTCATTTAGGACCTGCACTTACGAAGGGGGTAGGCAGCTGTATATCAGGGAGTAAACCTTCTGAGAATAAAAACAGCTGGAGCTTGTTAAGGTAATTACACAGGGGAAAGGATAATGTACTGGGAACTCCTCAGAAGAATCTGATTTGTGGTGAGGGGAGAGAGATAAAAGCTCATTTAGGAACGACATGAACATGCTGCGTAGGTAGCTGTTTATCAGTAAATATCTCCACTGAGATTAAGAAAAGCAGTAGCTTAATAAATTAAGTACTTCCTGGTATGGTTACTGTACTGGTAACTCCCCAAAAGAATCTGGATTGTGGTGAGGGAACAGAGAAAAAGCTCATTTAGGACCTGCACTTACAAGGGGGTAGGCAGCTGTATATCAGGGAGTAAACCTTCTGAGAATAAAAACAGCTGGAGCTTGTTAAGGTAATTACACAGGGGAAAGGATAATGTACTGGGAACTCCTCAGAAGAATCTGATTTGTGGTGAGGGGAGAGAGATAAAAGCTCATTTAGGAACGACATGAACATGCTGCGTAGGTAGCTGTTTATCAGTAAATATCTCCACTGAGATTAAGAAAAGCAGTAGCTTAATAAATTAAGTACTTCCTGGTATGGTTACTGTACTGGTAACTCCCCAAAAGAATCTGGATTGTGGTGAGGGAACAGAGAAAAAAGCTCATTTAGGACCTGCACTTACGAAGGGGGTAGGCAGCTGTATATCAGGGAGTAAACCTTCTGAGAATAAAAACAGCTGGAGCTTGTTAAGGTAATTACACAGGGGAAAGGATAATGTACTGGGAACTCCTCAGAAGAATCTGATTTGTGGTGAGGGGAGAGAGATAAAAGCTCATTTAGGAACGACATGAACATGCTGCGTAGGTAGCTGTTTATCAGTAAATATCTCCACTGAGATTAAGAAAAGCAGTAGCTTAATAAATTAAGTACTTCCTGGTATGGTTACTGTACTGGTAACTCCCCAAAAGAATCTGGATTGTGGTGAGGGAACAGAGAAAAAAGCTCATTTAGGACCTGCACTTACGAAGGGGGTAGGCAGCTGTATATCAGGGAGTAAACCTTCTGAGAATAAAAACAGCTGGAGCTTGTTAAGGTAATTACACAGGGGAAAGGATAATGTACTGGGAACTCCTCAGAAGAATCTGATTTGTGGTGAGGGGAGAGAGATAAAAGCTCATTTAGGAACGACATGAACATGCTGCGTAGGTAGCTGTTTATCAGTAAATATCTCCACTGAGATTAAGAAAAGCAGTAGCTTAATAAATTAAGTACTTCCTGGTATGGTTACTGTACTGGTAACTCCCCAAAAGAATCTGGATTGTGGTGAGGGAACAGAGAAAAAAGCTCATTTAGGACCTGCACTTACGAAGGGGGTAGGCAGCTGTATATCAGGGAGTAAACCTTCTGAGAATAAAAACAGCTGGAGCTTGTTAAGGTAATTACACAGGGGAAAGGATAATGTACTGGGAACTCCTCAGAAGAATCTGATTTGTGGTGAGGGGAGAGAGATAAAAGCTCATTTAGGAACGACATGAACATGCTGCGTAGGTAGCTGTTTATCAGTAAATATCTCCACTGAGATTAAGAAAAGCAGTAGCTTAATAAATTAAGTACTTCCTGGTATGGTTACTGTACTGGTAACTCCCCAAAAGAATCTGGATTGTGGTGAGGGAACAGAGAAAAAAGCTCATTTAGGACCTGCACTTATGAAGGGGTAGCTGTATATCAGGGAGTAAACCTTCTGAGAATAAAAACAGCTGGAGCTTGTTAAGGTAATTACACAGGGGAAAGGATAATGTACTGGGAACTCCTCAGAAGAATCTGATTTGTGGTGAGGGGAGAGAGATAAAACTCATTTAGGAACGACATGAACATGCTGCGTAGGTAGCTGTTTATCAGTAAATATCTCCACTGAGATTAAGAAAAGCAGTAGCTTAATAAATTAAGTACTTCCTGGTATGGTTACTGTACTGGTAACTCCCCAAAAGAATCTGGATTGTGGTGAGGGAACAGAGAAAAAAGCTCATTTAGGACCTGCACTTACGAAGGGGGTAGGCAGCTGTATATCAGGGAGTAAACCTTCTGAGAATAAAAACAGCTGGAGCTTGTTAAGGTAATTACACAGGGGAAAGGATAATGTACTGGGAACTCCTCAGAAGAATCTGATTTGTGGTGAGGGGAGAGAGATAAAAGCTCATTTAGGAACGACATGAACATGCTGCGTAGGTAGCTGTTTATCAGTAAATATCTCCACTGAGATTAAGAAAAGCAGTAGCTTAATAAATTAAGTACTTCCTGGTATGGTTACTGTACTGGTAACTCCCCAAAAGAATCTGGATTGTGGTGAGGGAACAGAGAAAATCTCATTTAGGACCTGCACTTACGAAGGGGGTAGGCAGCTGTATATCAGGGAGTAAACCTTCTGAGAATAAAAACAGCTGGAGCTTGTTAAGGTAATTACACAGGGGAAAGGATAATGTACTGGGAACTCCTCAGAAGAATCTGATTTGTGGTGAGGGGAGAGAGATAAAAGCTCATTTAGGAACGACATGAACATGCTGCGTAGGTAGCTGTTTATCAGTAAATATCTCCACTGAGATTAAGAAAAGCAGTAGCTTAATAAATTAAGTACTTCCTGGTATGGTTACTGTACTGGTAACTCCCCAAAAGAATCTGGATTGTGGTGAGGGAACAGAGAAAAAAGCTCATTTAGGACCTGCACTTACGAAGGGGGTAGGCAGCTGTATATCAGGGAGTAAACCTTCTGAGAATAAAAACAGCTGGAGCTTGTTAAGGTAATTACACAGGGGAAAGATAATGTACTGGGAACTCCTCAGAAGAATCTGATTTGTGGTGAGGGGAGAGAGATAAAAGCTCATTTAGGAACGACATGAACATGCTGCGTAGGTAGCTGTTTATCAGTAAATATCTCCACTGAGATTAAGAAAAGCAGTAGCTTAATAAATTAAGTACTTCCTGGTATGGTTACTGTACTGGTAACTCCCCAAAAGAATCTGGATTGTGGTGAGGGAACAGAGAAAAAAGCTCATTTAGGACCTGCACTTACGAAGGGGGTAGGCAGCTGTATATCAGGGAGTAAACCTTCTGAGAATAAAAACAGCTGGAGCTTGTTAAGGTAATTACACAGGGGAAAGGATAATGTACTGGAACTCTCAGAAGAATCTGATTTGTGGTGAGGGGAGAGAGATAAAAGCTCATTTAGGAACGACATGAACATGCTGCGTAGGTAGCTGTTTATCAGTAAATATCTCCACTGAGATTAAGAAAAGCAGTAGCTTAATAAATTAAGTACTTCCTGGTATGGTTACTGTACTGGTAACTCCCCAAAAGAATCTGGATTGTGGTGAGGGAACAGAGAAAAAAGCTCATTTAGGACCTGCACTTTCGAAGGGGGTAGGCAGCTGTATATCAGGGAGTAAACCTTCTGAGAATAAAAAGAGCTGGAGCTTGTTAAGGTAATTACACAGGGGAAAGGATAATGTACTGGGAACTCCTCAGAAGAATCTGATTTGTGGTGAGGGGAGAGAGATAAAAGCTCATTTAGGAACGACATGAACATGCTGCGTAGGTAGCTGTTTATCAGTAAATATCTCCACTGAGATTAAGAAAAGCAGTAGCTTAATAAATTAAGTACTTCCTGGTATGGTTACTGTACTGGTAACTCCCCAAAAGAATCTGGATTGTGGTGAGGGAACAGAGAAAAAAGCTCATTTAGGACCTGCACTTACGAAGGGGGTAGGCAGCTGTATATCAGGGAGTAAACCTTCTGAGAATAAAAACAGCTGGAGCTTGTTAAGGTAATTACACAGGGGAAAGGATAATGTACTGGGAACTCCTCAGAAGAATCTGATTTGTGGTGAGGGGAGAGAGATAAAAGCTCATTTAGGAACGACATGAACATGCTCGTAGGTAGCTGTTTATCAGTAAATATCTCCACTGAGATTAAGAAAAGCAGTAGCTTAATAAATTAAGTACTTCCTGGTATGGTTACTGTACTGGTAACTCCCCAAAAGAATCTGGATTGTGGTGAGGGAACAGAGAAAAAAGCTCATTTAGGACCTGCACTTACAAAGGGGGTAGGCAGCTGTATATCAGGGAGTAACCTTCTGAGAATAAAAACAGCTGGAGCTTGTTAAGGTAATTACACAGGGGAAAGATAATGTACTGGGAACTCCTCAGAAGAATCTGATTTGTGGTGAGGGGAGAGAGATAAAAGCTCATTTAGGAACGACATGAACATGCTGCGTAGTAGCTGTTTATCAGTAAATATCTCCACTGAGATTAAGAAAAGCAGTAGCTTAATAAATTAAGTACTTCCTGGTATGGTTACTGTACTGGTAACTCCCCAAAAGAATCTGGATTGTGGTGAGGGAACAGAGAAAAAAGCTCATTTAGGACCTGCACTTACGAAGGGGGTAGGCAGCTGTATATCAGGGAGTAAACCTTCTGAGAATAAAAACAGCTGGAGCTTGTTAAGGTAATTACACAGGGGAAAGGATAATGTACTGGGAACTCCTCAGAAGAATCTGATTTGTGGTGAGGGGAGAGAGATAAAAGCTCATTTAGGAACGACATGAACATGCTGCGTAGGTAGCTGTTTATCAGTAAATATCTCCACTGAGATTAAGAAAAGCAGTAGCTTAATAAATTAAGTACTTCCTGGTATGGTTACTGTACTGGTAACTCCCCAAAAGAATCTGGATTGTGGTGAGGGAACAGAGAAAAAAGCTCATTTAGGACCTGCACTTACGAAGGGGGTAGGCAGCTGTATATCAGGGAGTAAACCTTCTGAGAATAAAAACAGCTGGAGCTGTTAAGGTAATTACACAGGGGAAAGGATAATGTACTGGGAACTCCTCAGAAGAATCTGATTTGTGGTGAGAGAGAGATAAAAGCTCATTTAGGAACGACATGAACATGCTGCGTAGGTAGCTGTTTATCAGTAAATATCTCCACTGAGATTAAGAAAAGCAGTAGCTTAATAAATTAAGTACTTCCTGGTATGGTTACTGTACTGGTAACTCCCCAAAAGAATCTGGATTGTGGTGAGGGAACAGAGAAAAAAGCTCATTTAGGACCTGCACTTACGAAGGGGGTAGGCAGCTGTATATCAGGGAGTAAACCTTCTGAGAAATAAAAACAGCTGGAGCTTGTTAAGGTAATTACACAGGGGAAAGGATAATGTACTGGGAACTCCTCAGAAGAATCTGATTTGTGGTGAGGGGAGAGAGATAAAAGCTCATTTAGGAACGACATGAACATGCTGCGTAGGTAGCTGTTTATCAGTAAATATCTCCACTGAGATTAAGAAAAGCAGTAGCTTAATAAATTAAGTACTTCCTGGTATGGTTACTGTACTGGTAACTCCCAAAAGAATCTGGATTGTGGTGAGGGAACAGAGAAAAAAGCTCATTTAGGACCTGCACTTACGAAGGGGGTAGGCAGCTGTATATCAGGGAGTAAACCTTCTGAAAATAAAACTGCTGAGCTTGTTAAGGTAATTACACAGGGGAAAGGATAATGTACTGGGAACTCCTCAGAAGAATCTGATTTGTGGTGAGGGGAGAGAGATAAAAGCTCATTTAGGAACGACATGAACATGCTGCGTAGGTAGCTGTTTATCAGTAAATATCTCCACTGAGATTAAGAAAAGCAGTAGCTTAATAAATTAAGTACTTCCTGGTATGGTTACTGTACTGGTAACTCCCCAAAAGAATCTGGATTGTGGTGAGGGAACAGAGAAAAAAGCTCATTTAGGACCTGCACTTACGAAGGGGTAGGCAGCTGCATATCAGGGAGTAAACCTTCTGAGAATAAAAACAGCTGGAGCTTGTTAAGGTAATTACACAGGGGAAAGGATAATGTACTGGGAACTCCTCAGAAGTATCTGATTTGTGTGAGGGGAGAGAGATAAAAGCTCATTTAGGAACGACACGAACATGCTGCGTAGGTAGCTGTTTATCAGTAAATATCTCCACTGAGATTAAGAAAAGCAGTAGCTTAATAAATTAAGTACTTCCTGGTATGGTTACTGTACTGGTAACTCCCCAAAAGAATCTGGATTGTGGTGAGGGAACAGAGAAAAAAGCTCATTTAGGACCTGCACTTACGAAGGGGTAGGCAGCTGATATCAGGGAGTAAACCTTCTGAGAATAAAAACAGCTGGAGCTTGTTAAGGTAATTACACAGGGGAAAGGATAATGTACTGGGAACTCCTCAGAAGAATCTGATTTGTGGTGCGGGGAGAGAGATAAAATCTCATTTAGGAACGACATGAACATGCTGCGTAGGTAGCTGTTTATCAGTAAATATCTCCACTGAGATTAAGAAAAGCAGTAGCTTAATAAATTAAATACTTCCTGGTATGGTTACTGTACTGGTAACTCCCCAAAAGAATCTGGATTGTGGTGAGGGAACAGAGAAAAAAGCTCATTTAGGACCTGCACTTACGAAGGGGGTAGGCAGCTGTATATCAGGGAGTAAACCTTCTGAGAATAAAAACAGCTGGAGCTTGTTAAGGTAATTACACAGGGGAAAGGATAATGTACTGGGAACTCCTCAGAAGAATCTGATTTGTGGTGAGGGGAGAGAGATAAAAGCTCATTTAGGAACGACATGAACATGCTGCGTAGGTAGCTGTTTATCAGTAAATATCTCCACTGAGATTAAGAAAAGCAGTAGCTTAATAAATTAAGTACTTCCTGGTATGGTTACTGTACTGGTAACTCCCCCAAAGAATCTGGATTGTGGTGAGGGAACAGAGAAAAAAGCTCATTTAGGACCTGCACTTACGAAGGGGTAGGCAGCTGTATATCAGGGAGTAAACCTAAGGAGAATAAAAACAGCTGGAGCTTGTTAAGGTAATTACACAGGGGAAAGGATAATGTACTGGGAACTCCTCAGAAGATCTGATTTGTGGTGAGGGGAGAGAGATAAAAGCTCATTTAAGAACGACACGAACATGCTGCTTATGTAGCTGTTTATCAGTAAATATCTCCACTGAGATTAAGAAAAGCAGTAGCTTAATAAATTAAGTACTTCCTGGTATGGTTACTGTACTGCTAACTCCCCAAAAAATCTGGATTGTGTTGAAGGAACATGGACAAAAGCTCATTTAGTACCTGCACTTACGAAGGGGGTAGGCAGGTGTATATCAGGGAGTAAACCTTCTGAGAATAAAAACAGCTGGAGCTTGTTAAGGTAATTACACAGGGGAAAGGATAATGTACTGGGAACTCGTCAGAAGATTTGATTTGTGGTGAGGGAGAGAGATAAAAGCTCATTTAGGAACGACATGAACATGCTGCCTAGGTAGCTGTTTATCAGTAAATATCTCCACTGAGATTAAGAAAAGCAGTAGCTTAATAAATTAAGTACTTCCTGGTATGGTAACTGTACTGGTAACTCCCCAAAAGAATCTGGATTGTGGTGAGGGAACAGAGAAAAAAAGCTCATTTAGGACCTGCACTTACGAAGTGGGGTAGGTAGCAGTATATCAGGGAGTAAACCTTCTGAGAATAAAAAGAGCTGGAGCTTGTGAAGGTAATTACACAGGGGAAAGGATAATGTACTGGGAACTCCTCAGAAGAATCTGATTTGTGGTGAGGGGAGAGAGATTAAAGCTCATTTAGGAACGACATGAACATGCTGCGTAGGTAGCTGTTTGTCAGTAAATATCTCCCCTTAGATTTAGAAAAGCAGTAGCTTAATAAATTAAGTACTTCCTGGTATGGTTACTGTACTGGTAACTCCCCAAAGAATCTGGATAGTGGTGAGGGAACAGAGAAAAAAGCTCATTTAGAACCTGCACTTACGAAGGGGGTAGGCAGCTGTATATCAGGGAGTAAACCTTCTGAGAATAAAAACAGCTGGAACTTGTTAAGGTAATTACACAGTGGAAAGGATAATGTACTGGGAACTCCTCAGAAGAATGTGATTTGTGCTGAGGGGAGAGAGATAAATGCTCATTTAGGCACGACATGAACATGCTGCGTAGGTAGCTGTTTATCAGTAAATATCTCCACAGAGATTAAGAAAAGCAGTAGCTTAATAAATTAAGTACTTCCTGGTATGGTTACTGTACTGGTAACTCCCCAAAAGAATCTGCATTGTGGTGAGGGAACAGAGAAAAAAGCTCCTTTAGCACCTGCACTTACGAAGGGGTTAGGCAGCTGTATATCAGGGAGTAAACCTTCTGAGAATAAAAACAGCTGGAGCTGGTTAAGGTAATTACACAGGGGAAAGGATAATGTACTGGGAACTCCTCAGAAGTATCTGATTTGTGGTGAAGAGAGAGATAAAAGCTCATTTAGGAACCACATGAACATGCTGCGTAGGTAGCTGTTTATCAGTAAATATCTCCACTGAGATTAAGAAAAGCAGTAGCTTAATAAATTAAGTACATCCTGGTATGGTTACTTTACTGGTAACTCCCCAAGAGAATCTGGATTGTGGTGAGGGAACAGAGAAAAAAGCTCATTTAGGACCTGCACTTACGAAGGGGGTAGGCAGCTGTATATCAGGAAGTAAAACTTCTGAAAATAAAAACAGCTGGAGCTTGTTAAGGTAATTACACAGGGGAAAGGATAATGTACTGGGAACTCCTCAGAAGAATCTGATTTGTGGTGAGGGGAGAGAGATAAAAGCTCATTTAGGAACGACATGAACATGCTGCGTAGGTAGCTGTTTATCAGTAAATATCTCCACTGAGATTAAGAAAAGCAGTAGCTTAATAAATTAAGTACTTCCTGGTATGGTTACTGTACTGGTAACTCCCCAAAAGAGTCTGGATTGTGGTGAGGGAACAGAGAAAAAAGCTCACTTAGGACGTGCACTTACGAAGGGGGTAGGCAGCTGTAAATCAGGGAGTAAACCTTCTGAGAATAAAAACAGCTGGAGCTTGTTAAGGTAATTACACAGGGGAAAGGATAATGTACTGGGAACTCCTCAGAAGTATCTGGTTTGTGGTGAGGGGAGAGAGATAAAAGCTCATTTAAGAACGACACGAACATGCTGCTTATGTAGCTGTTTATCAGTAAATATCTCCACTGAGATTAAGAAAAGCAGTAGCTTAATAAATTAAGTACTTCCTGGTATGGTTACTGTACTGCTAACTCCCCAAAAATCTGGATTGTGTTGAAGGAACAGAGAAAAAAGCTCATTTAGTACCTGCACTTACGAAGGGGGTAGGCAGCTGTATATCAGGGAGTAAACCTTCTGAGAATAAAAACAGCTGGAGCTTGTTAAGGTAATTACACAGGGGAAAGGATAATGTACTGGGAACTCCTCAGAAGAATCTGATTTGTGGTGCGGGGAGAGAGATAAAATCTCATTTAGGAACGACATGAACATGCTGCGTAGGTAGCTGTTTATCAGTAAATATCTCCACTGAGATTAAGAAAAGCAGTAGCTTAATAAATTAAATACTTCCTGGTATGGTTACTGTACTGGTAACTCCCCAAAAGAAACTGGATTGTGGTGAGGGAACAGAGAAAAAAGCTCATGTAGGACCTGCACTTACGAAGGGGGTAGGCAGCTGTATATCAGGGAGTAAACATTCTGAGAATAAAAACAGCTGGAGCTTGTTAAGGTAATTACACAGGGGAAAGGATAATGTACTGGGAACTCCTCAGAAGAATCTGATTTGTGGTGAGGGGAGAGAGATAAAAGCTCATTTAGGAACGACATGAACATGCTGCGTAGGTAGCTGTTTATCAGTAAATATCTCCGATGAGATTAAGAAAATCAGTAGCTTAATAAATTAAGTATTTCCTGGTATGGTTACTGTACTGGTAACTCCCCAAAAGAATCTGGATTGTGGTGAGGGAACAGAGAATATAGCTCATTTAGGACCGGAACTTACGAAAGGGGTAGGCAACTGTATATCAGGGAGTAAACCTTCTGACAATAAAAACAGCTGGAGCTTGTTAAGGTAATTACACAGGGGAAAGGATAATGTACTGCGAACTCCTCAGAAGAATCTGATTTGTGGTGAGGGGAGAGAGGTAAAAGCTCATTTAGGAACGACATGAACATGCTGCGTAGGTAGCGGTTTTTCAGTAAATATCCCCACTGAGATTAAGAAAAGCAGTAGCTTAATAAATTAAGTACTTCCTGGTATGGTTACTGTACTGGTAACTCCCGAAAAGAATCTGGATTGTGGTGAGGGAACGGAGAAAAAAGCTCATTTAGGACCTGCACTTACGAAGGGGGTAGGCAGTTGTATATCAGGGAGTAAACCTTCTGAGAATAAAAACAGCTGGAGATTGTTAAGGTAATTACACAGGGGAAAGGATAATATACTGGGAACTCCTCAGAAGAATCTGATTTGTGGTGAGGGGAGAGAGATAAAAGCTCATTTAGGAACGACATGAACATGCTGGGTATGTAGCTGTTTATCAGTAAATATCTCCTCTGAGATTAAGAAAAGCAGTAGCTTAATAAATTAAGTACTTCCTGGTATGGATACTGTACTGGTAACTCCCCAAAAGAATCTGGATTGTGGTGAGGGAACAGAGAAAAAAGCTCATTTAGGACCTGCACTTACGAAGGGGGTAGGCAGTTGTATATCAGGGAGTAAAGCTTCTGAGAATAAAAACAGCTGGAGCTTGTTAAGGTAATTACACAGGGGAAAGGATAATGTACTGCGAACTCCTCAGAAGAATCTGATTTGTGGTGAGGGGAGAGAGGTAAAAGCTCATTTAGGAACGACATGAACATGCTGCGTATGTAGCTGTTTATCAGTAAATATCTCCACTGAGATTAAGAAAAGCAGTAGCTTAATAAATTAAGTACTTCCTGGTATGGTTACTGTACTGGTAACTCCCCAAAAGAATCTGGATTTTTTGAGGGAACAGAGAAAAAAGCTCATTTAAGGCCTGCACTTACGAAGGGGGTAGGCAGTTGTATATCAGGGAGTAAACCTTCTGAGAATAAAAACAGCTGGAGCTTGTTCAGGTAATTACACAGGGGAAAGGATAATGTACTGGGAACTCCTCAGAAGAATCTGATTTGTGGTGAGGGGAGAGAGATAAAGTTCATTTAGGAACGACATGAACATGTTGCGTAGGTAGCTGTTTATCAGTAAATATCTCCACTGAGATTAAGGAAAGCAGTAGCTTAATAAATTAAGTACTTCCTGGTATGGTTACTGTACTGGTAACTCCCCAAAAGAATGTGGATTGTTTTGAGGGAACAGAGAAAAAACTCATTTAGGACCTGCACTTACGAAGGGGGTAGGCAGCTGTATATCAGGGAGTAAACCTTCTGAGAATAAAAACAGCTGGAGCTTGTTAAGGTAATTACACAGGGGATAGGATAATGTACTGGGAACTCCTCAGAAGAATCTGATTTGTGGTGAGGGGAGAGAGATAAAAGCTCATTTAGGAACGACATGAACATGCTGCGTACGTAGCTGTTTATCAGTAAATATCTCCACTGAAATTGAGAAAAGCAGTAGCTTAATAAATTAAGTACATCCTGGTATGGTTACTGTAGTGGTAACTCCCCAAAAGAACCTGGATTGTGGTGAGCGAACAGAGAAAAAAGCTCATTTAGGACCTGCACTTACGAAGGGGGTAGGCAGCTGTATATCAGGGAGTAAAACTTCTGAGAATAAAAACAGCTGGAGCTTGTTAAGGTAATTACACAGGGGAACCGATAATGTACTGGGAACTCCACAAAAGAATCTGATTTGTGGTGAGAGGAGAGAGGTAAAAGCTCATTTAGGAAAGACATGAACATGCGGCGTAGGTAGCTGTTTATCAGTAAATATCTCCACTGAGATTAAGAAAAGCAGTAGCTTAATAAATTAAGTACTTCCTGGTATGGTTACTGTACTGGTAACTCCCCAAAAGAATCTGGATTGTGGTTAGTGAACAGAGAAAATAGCTCAATTAGGACCTGCATTTACGAAGGGAGTAGGCAGCTGTATATCAGGGAGTATCCCTTCTGAGAATAAAAACAGCTGGAGCTTGTTAAGGTAATTACACAGGGGAAAGTATAATGTACTGGGAACTCCTCAGAAGAATTTGATTTGTGGTGAGGGGAGAGAGATAAAAGCTCATTTAAGAACGACATGAACATGCTGCATAGGTAGCTGCTTATCAGTAAATATCTCCAATGAGATTAAGAAAAGCAGTAGCTTAATAAATTAAGTACTTCCTGGTATGGTTACTGTACTGGTAACTTCCCAAAAGAATCTGGATTGTGGTGAGGGAACAGAGAAAATAGCTCATTTAGGACCTGCACTTAGGAAGGGGGTAGGCAGCTGTATATCAGGGAGTATCCATTCTGAGAATAAAAACAGCTGGAGCTTGTTAAGGTAATTACACAGGGGAAAGGATAATGTACTGGGAACTCCTCAGAAGAATCTGATTTGTGGTGAGGGTAGAGAGATAAAACCTCATTTAGGAACGACATGAACATGCTGTGTACGTAGCTGTTTATCAGTAAATATCTCCACTGAGATTAAGAAAAGCAGTAGCTTAATAAATTAAGTACTTCCTGGTATGGTTACTGTACTGGTAACTCCCCAAAAGAATCTAGATTGTGGTGAGGGAACAGAGAAAAAAGCTCATTTAGGACCTGCACTTACGAAGGGGGTAGGCAGCTGTATATCAGGGAGTAAACCTTCTGAGAATAAAAACAGCTGGAGCTTGTTAAGGTAATTACACAGGGGAAAGGATAATGTACTGGGAACTCCTCAGAAGAATGTGATTTGTGGTGAGGGGAGAGAGATAAAAGCTCATTTAGGAAGGACATGAACATGCTGCGTAGGTAGCTGTTTATCAGTAAATATCTCCACTGAGATTAAGAAAAGCAGTAGCTTAATAAATTAAGTACTTCCTGGTATGATTACTGTACTGGTAACTCCCCAAAAGAATCTGGATTGTGGTGAGGGAACAGAGAAAAAAGCTCATTTAGGACCTGCAATTACGAAGGGGGTAGGCAGCTGTATATCAGGGAGTAAACCTTCTGAGAATAAAAACAGCTGGAGCTTGTTAAGGTAATTACACAGGGGAAAGGATAATGTACTGGGAACTCCTCAGAAGAATCTGATTTGTGGTGAGGGGAGAGAGATAAAAGCTCAATTAGGAACGACATGAACATGCTGCGTAGGTAGCTGTTTATCAGAAAATATCTCCACTGAGATTAAGATAAGCAGTTGCTTAATAAATTAAGTACTACCTGGTATGGTTACTGTACTGGTAACTCCCGAAAAGAATCTGGATTGTGGTGAGGGAACAGAGAAAAATGCTCATTTAGGACCTGAACTTACGAAGGGGGTAGGCAGGTGTATATCAGGGAATAAACCTTCTGAGAATAAAAACAGCTGGAGCTTGTTAAGGTAATTACACAGGGGAAAGGATAATGTACTGGGAACTCCTCAGAAGAATCTGATTTGTGGTGAGGGGAGAGAGATAAAAGCTCATTTAGGAACGACATGAACATGCTGCATAGGTAGCTGTTTATCAGTAAATATCTACACTGAGATTAAGAAAAGCAGTAGCTTAATTAAGTACTTCCTGGTATGGTTACTGTACTGGTAACTCCCCAACAGAATCTGGATTGTGTTGAGGGAACAGAGAAAAAAGCTCATTTAGGACCTGCACTTACGAAGGGGGTAGGCAGCTGTATATCAGGGAGTAAACCTTCTGAGAATAAAAACAGCTGGAGCTTGTTAAGGTAATTACCCAGGGAAAGGATAATGTACTGGGAACTCCTCAGAAGAATCTGATTTGTGGTGAGGGGAGAGAGATAAAAGCTCATTTAGGAACGACATGAACATGCTGCGTAGGTAGGTGTTTATCAGTAAATATCTCCACTGAGATTAAGAAAAGCAGTAGCTTAATAAATTAAGTACTTCCTGGTATGGTTACTGTACTGGTAACTCCCCAAAAGAATCTGGATTGTGGTGAGGGAACAGAGAAAAAAAGCTCATTTAGGACCTGCACTTACGAAGGGGGTAGGCAGCTGTGTATCAGGGAGTAAACCTTCTGAGAATAAAAACAGCTGGATCTTGTTAAGGTAATTACACAGGGGAAAGGATAATGTACTGGGAACTCCTCAGAAGAATCTGATTTGTGGTGAGGGCAGAGAGATAAAAGCTCATTTAGGAACGACATGAACATGCTGCGTACGTAGATGTTTATCAGTAAATATCTCCACTGAGATTAAGAAAAGCAGTAGCTTAATAAATTAAGTACTTCCTGGTATGGTTACTGTACTGGTAACTCCCCAAAAGAATCTGGATTGTGGTGAGGGAACAGAGAAAAAAGCTCATTTAGGACCTGCACTTACGAAGGGGGTAGGCAGTTGTATATCAGGGAGTAAACCTTCTGAGAATAAAAACAGCTGGAGCTTGTTAAGGTACTTACACAGGGGAAAGGATAATATACTGGGAACTCCTCAGAAGAATCTGACTTGTGGTGAGGGGAGAGAGATAAAAGCTCATTTAGGAACGACATGAACATGCTGGGTATGTAGCTGTTTATCAGTAAATATCTCCTCTGAGATTAAGAAAAGCAGTAGCTTAATAAATTAAGTACTTCCTGGTATGGATACTGTACTGGTAACTCCCCAAAAGAATCTGGATTGTGGTGAGGGAACAGAGAAAAAAGCTCATTTAGGACCTGCACTTACGAAGGGGGTAGGCAGCTGTATATCAGGGAGTAAACCTTCTGAGAATAAAAACACCTGGAGCTTGTTAAGATAATTACACAGGGGAAAGGATAATGTACTGGGAACTCCTCAGAAGAATCTGATTTGTGGTGAGGGGAGAGAGATAAAAGCTCATTTAGGAACGACATGAACATACTGCGTAGGTAGCTGTTTATCAGTACATATCTCCACTGAGATTAAGAAAAGCAGTAGCTTAATAAATTAAGTACTTCCTGGTATGGTTACTGTACTGGTAACTCCCCAAAAGAATCTGGATTGTGGTGAGGGAACAGAGAAAAAAGCTCATTTAGGACCTGCACTTACGAAGGGGGTAGGCAGCTGTATATCAGGGAGTAAACCTTCTAAGAATAAAAACAGCTGGAGCTTGTTAAGGTAATTAAACAGGGGAAAGGATACTGGACTGGGAACTCCTCAGAGAAATCTGATTTGTGGTGAGGGGAGAGAGATAAAAGCTCATTTAGGAACGACATGAACATGCTGCGTAGGTATCGGTTTTTCAGTAAATATCCCCACTGAGATTAAGAAAAGCAGTAGCTTAATAAATTAAGTACTTCCTGGTATGGTTACTGTACTGGTAACTCCCGAAAAGAATCTGGATTGTGGTGAGGGAACAGAGAAAAAAGCTCATTTAGGACCTGCACTTACGAAGGGGGTAGGCAGTTGTATATCAGGGAGTAAACCTTCTGAGAATAAAAACAGCTGGAGATTGTTAAGGTAATTACACAGGGGAAAGGATAATATACTGGGAACTCCTCAGAAGAATCTGATTTGTGGTGAGGGGAGAGAGATAAAAGCTCATTTAGGAACGACATGAACATGCTGGGTATGTAGCTGTTTATCAGTAAATATCTCCACTGAGATTAAGAAAAGCAGTAGCTTAATAAATTAAGTACTTCCTGGTATGGATACTGTACTGGTAACTCCCCAAAAGAATCTGGATTGTGGTGAGGGAACAGAGAAAAAAGCTCATTTAGGACCTGCACTTACGAAGGGGGTAGGCAGTTGTATATCAGGGAGTAAACCTTCTGAGAATAAAAACAGCTGGAGCTTGTTAAGGTAATTACACAGGGGAAAGGATAATGTACTGGGAACTCCTCAGAAGAATCTGATTTGTGGTGAGGGGAGAGAGGTAAAAGCTCATTTAGGAACGACATGAACATGCTGCGTATGTAGCTGTTTATCAGTAAATATCTCCACTGAGATTAAGAAAAGCAGTAGCTTAATAAGTTAAGTACTTCCTGGTATGGTTACTGTACTGGTAACTCCCCAAAAGAATCTGGATTTTTTGAGGGAACAGAGAAAAAAGCTCATTTAAGACCTGCACTTACGAAGGGGGTAGGCAGTTGTATATCAGGGAGTAAACCTTCTGAGAATAAAAACAGCTGGAGCTTGTTCAGGTAATTACACAGGGGAAAGTATAATGTACTGGGAACTCCTCAGAAGAATCTGATTTGTGGTGAGGGGAGAGAGATAAAGTTCATTTAGGAACGACATGAACATGCTGCGTAGGTAGCTGTTTATCAGTAAATATCTCCACTGAGATTAAGGAAAGCAGTAGCTTAATAAATTAAGTACTTCCTGGTATGGTTACTGTACTGGTAACTCCCCAAAAGAATGTGGATTGTTTTGAGGGAACAGAGAAAAAACTCATTTAGGACCTGCACTTACGAAGGGGGTAGGCAGTTGTATATCAGGGAGTAAACCTTCTGAGAATAAAAACAGCTGGAGCTTGTTAAGGTAATTACACAGGGGATAGGATAATGTACTGGGAACTCCTCAGAAGAATCTGATTTGTGGTGAGGGGAGAGAGATAAAAGCTCATTTAGGAACGACATGAACATGCTGCGTACGTAGCTGTTTATCAGTAAATATCTCCACTGAAATTGAGAAAAGCAGTAGCTTAATAAATTAAGTACATCCTGGTATGGTTACTGTAGTGGTAACTCCCCAAAAGAACCTGGATTGTGGTGAGCGAACAGAGAAAAAAGCTCATTTAGGACCTGCACTTACGAAGGGGGTAGGCAGCTGTATATCAGGGAGTAAAACTTCTGAGAATAAAAACAGCTGGAGCTTGTTAAGGTAATTACACAGGGGAAACGATAATGTACTGGGAACTCCACAAAAGAATCTGATTTGTGGTGAGAGGAGAGAGGTAAAAGCTCATTTAGGAAAGACATGAACATGCGGCGTAGGTAGCTGTTTATCAGTAAATATCTCCACTGAGATTAAGAAAAGCAGTAGCTTAATAAATTAAGTACTTCCTGGTATGGTTACTGTACTGGTAACTCCCCAAAAGAATCTGGATTGTGGTTAGTGAACAGAGAAAATAGCTCAATTAGGACCTGCATTTACGAAGGGAGTAGGCAGCTGTATATCAGGGAGTATCCCTTCTGAGAATAAAAACAGCTGGAGCTTGTTAAGGTAATTACACAGGGGAAAGTATAATGTACTGGGAACTCCTCAGAAGAATTTGATTTGTGGTGAGGGGAGAGAGATAAAAGCTCATTTAAGAACGACATGAACATGCTGCATAGGTAGCTGCTTATCAGTAAATATCTCCAATGAGATTAAGAAAAGCAGTAGCTTAATAAATTAAGTACTTCCTGGTATGGTTACTGTACTGGTAACTTCCCAAAAGAATCTGGATTGTGGTGAGGGAACAGAGAAAATAGCTCATTTAGGACCTGCACTTAGGAAGGGGGTAGGCAGCTGTATATCAGGGAGTATCCATTCTGAGAATAAAAACAGCTGGAGCTTGTTAAGGTAATTAAACAGGGGAAAGGATAATGTACTGGGAACTCCTCAGAAGAATCTGATTTGTGGTGAGGGTAGAGAGATAAAACCTCATTTAGGAACGACATGAACATGCTGTGTACGTAGCTGTTTATCAGTAAATATCTCCACTGAGATTAAGAAAAGCAGTAGCTTAATAAATTAAGTACTTCCTGGTATGGTTACTGTACTGGTAACTCCCCAAAAGAATCTGGATTGTGGTGAGGGAACAGAGAAAAAAGCTCATTTAGGACCTGCACTTACGAAGGGGGTAGGCAGCTGTATATCAGGGAGTAAACCTTCTGAGAATAAAAACAGCTGGAGCTTGTTAAGGTAATTACACAGGGGAAAGGATAATGTACTGGGAACTCCTCAGAAGAATGTGATTTGTGGTGAGGGGAGAGAGATAAAAGCTCATTTAGGAAGGACATGAACATGCTGCGTAGGTAGCTGTTTATCAGTAAATATCTCCACTGAGATTAAGAAAAGCAGTAGCTTAATAAATTAAGTACTTCCTGGTATGATTACTGTACTGGTAACTCCCCAAAAGAATCTGGATTGTGGTGAGGGAACAGAGAAAAAAGCTCATTTAGGACCTGCAATTACGAAGGGGGTAGGCAGCTGTATATCAGGGAGTAAACCTTCTGAGAATAAAAACAGCTGGAGCTTGTTAAGGTAATTACACAGGGGAAAGGATAATGTACTGGGAACTCCTCAGAAGAATCTGATTTGTGGTAAGGGAAGAGAGATAAAAGCTCATTTAGGAACGACATGAACATGCTGCGTAGGTAGCTGTTTATCAGAAAATATCTCCACTGAGATTAAGATAAGCAGTTGCTTAATAAATTAAGTACTACCTGGTATGGTTACTGTACTGGTAACTCCCCAAAAGAATCTGGATTGTGGTGAGGGAACAGAGAAAAATGCTCATTTAGGACCTGAACTTACGAAGGGGGTAGGCAGCTGTATATCAGGGAATAAACCTTCTGAGAATAAAAACAGCTGGAGCTTGTTAAGGTAATTACACAGGGGAAAGGATAATGTACTGGGAACTCCTCAGAAGAATCTGATTTGTGGTGAGGGGAGAGAGCTAAAAGCTCATTTAGGAACGACATGAACATGCTGCATACGTAGCTGTTTATTAGTAAATATCTCCACTGAGATTAAGAAAAGCAGTAGCTTAATTAAGTACTTCCTGGTATGGTTACTGTACTGGTAATTCCCCAAAAGAATCTGGATTGTGGTGAGGGAACAGAGAAAAAAGCTCATTTAGGACCTGCACTTACGAAGGGGGTAGGCAGCAGTATATCAGGGAGTAAACCTTCTGAGAATAAAAACAGCTGGAGCTTGTTAAGGTAATTACACAGGGGAAAGGATAATGTACTGGGAACTCCTCAGAAGAATCTGATTTGTGGTGAGGGGAGAGAGATAAAAGCTCATTTAGGAACGACATGAACATGCTGCGTAGGTAGCTGTTTATCAGTAAATATCTCCACTGAGATTAAGAAAAGCAGTAGCTTAATAAATTAAGTACTTCCTGGTATGGATACTGTACTGGTAACTCCCCAAAAGAATCTGGATTGTGGTGAGGGAACAGAGAAAAAAGCTCATTTAGGACCTGCACTTATGAAGGGGGTAGGGGGCTGTATATCAGGGAGTAAACCTTCTGAGAATAAAAACAGCTGGAGCTTGTTAAGGTAATTACACAGGGGAAACGATAATGTACTGGGAACTCCTCAGAAGAATCTGATTTGTTTTGACGGGAGAGAGATAAAAGCTCATTTAGGAACGACATGAACATGCTGCGTAGGTAGCTGTTTATCAGTAAATATCTCCACTGAGATTAAGAAAAGCAGAAGCTTAATAAATTAAGTACTTCCTGGTATGGATACTGTACTGGTAGCTCCCCAAAAGAATCTGGATTGTGGTGAGGGAACCGAGAAAAAAGCTCATTTAGGACCAGCACTTACGAAGGGGGTAGGCAGCTGTATATCAGGGAGTAAACCTTCTGAGAATAAAAACAGCTGGAGCTTGTTAAGGTAATTACACAGGGGAAAGGATAATGTAGTGGGAACTCCTCAGAAGAATCTGATTTGTGGTGAGGGGAGAGAGATATAAGCTCATTTAGGAACGACATGAACATGCTGCGTAGGTAGCTGTTTATCAGTAAATATCTCCACTGAGATTAAGATAAGCAGTAGCTTAATAAATTAAGTACTTCCTGGTATGGTTACTGTACTGGTAACTCCCAAAAAGAATCTGGATTGTGGTGAGGGAACAGAGAAAAATGCTCATTGAGGACCTGCACTTAAAAAGGGGGTAGGCAGCAGTATATCAGGGAGTAAAACTTCTGAGAATAAAAACAGCTGGAGCTTGTTAAGGTAATTACACCGGGTAAACGATAATGTACTGCGAACTCCTCAGAAGAATCTGATTTGTGGTGAGGGGAGAGAGATAAAAGCTCATTAAGGAACGACATGAATATGCAGCGTAAGTAGCTGTTTATCAGTAAATATCTCCACTGAGTTTAAGAAAAGCAGTAGCTTAATTATTTAAGTACTTCCTGGTATGGTTACTGTACTGGTAACGCCCCAAAAGAATCTGGATTGTGGTGAGGGAACAGAGAAAAAAGCTCATTTAGGACCTGCACTTACGAAGGGGTTAGGCAGCTGTATATCAGGGAGTAAACCTTCTGAGAATAAAAACAGCTGGAGCTTGTTAAGGTAATTACACAGGGGAAAGGATAATGTACTGGGAACTCCTCAGAAGAATCTGATTTGTGGTGAGGGGAGAGAGATAAAAGCTCATTTAGGAACGACATGAACATGCTGCGTAGGTAGCTGTTTATCAGTAAATATCTCCACTGAGATTAAGAAAAGCAGTAGCTTAATAAAATAAGTACTTCCTGGTATGGATACTGTACTGGTAGCTCCCCAAAAGAATCTGGATTGTGGTGAGGGAACCGAGAAAAAAGCTCATTTAGGACCAGCACTTACGAAGGGGGTAGGCAGCTGTATATCAGGGAGTAAACCTTCTGAGAATAAAAACAGCTGGAGCTTGTTAAGGTAATTACACAGGGGAAAGGATAATGTACTGCGAACTCCTCAGAAGAATCTGATTTGTGGTGAGGGGAGAGAGATATAAGCTCATTTAGAAACGACATGAACATGCTGCGTAGGTAGCTGTTTATCAGTAAATATCTCCACTGAGATTAAGATAAGCAGTAGCTTAATAAATTAAGTACTTCCTGGTATGGTTACTGTACTGGTAACTCCCAAAAAGAATCTGGATTGTGGTGAGGGAACAGAGAAAAATGCTCATTTAGGACCTGCACTTACAAAGGGGGTAGGCAGCAGTATATCAGGGAGTAAAACTTCTGAGAATAAAAACAGCTGGAGCTTGTTAAGGTAATTACACCGGGTAAACGATAATGTACTGCGAACTCCTCAGAAGAATCTGATTTGTGGTGAGGGGAGAGAGATAAAAGCTCATTAAGGAACGACATGAACATGCAGCGTAAGTAGCTGTTTATCAGTAAATATCTCCACTGAGATTAAGAAAAGCAGTAGCTTAATAAATTAAGTACTTCCTGGTATGGTTACTGTACTGGTAACTTCCGAAAAGAATCTGGATTGTAGTGAGGGAACAGAGAAAAAAGGTCATTTAGGACCTGCACTTACGAAGGGGGTAGGCAGCTGTATATCAGGGAGTAAACCTTCTGAGGATAAAAAGAGCTGGAGTTGTTAAGGTAATTACACAGAGGAAAGGATAATATACTGGGAACTCCTCAGAAGAATCTGATTTGTGGTGAGGGGGAGAGATAAAAGCTCATTTAGGAACGACATGAACATGCTGCGTAGGTAGCTGTTTATCAGTAAATATCTCCACTGAGATTAAGAAAAGCATTAGCTTAATAAATTAAGTACTTCCTGGTACGGTTACTGTACTGGTAACTCCCCAAATGACTCTGGATTGTGGTGAGGGAACAGAGACAAAAGCTCATTTAAGACCTGCACTTACGAAGGGGGTAGGCAGCTGTATATCTGGGAGTAAACCTTCTGAGAATAAAAACAGCTGGAGCTTGTTAAGGTAATTACACAGGGGAAAGGACAATGTACTGGGAACTCCTCAGAAGAATCTGATTTGTGGTGAGGGGAGAGAGATAAAAGCTCATTTAGAAACAACATGAACATGCTGTGTAGGTAGCTGTTTATCAGTAAATATCTCCAGTGTGATTAAGAAAAGCAGTAGCTTAATAAATTAAGTACTTCCTGGTATGGTTACTGTACTGGTAACCCCCAAAAGAATCTGGATTGTGGTGAGGGAACAGAGAAAAAAGCTCATTTAAGACCTGCACTTACGAAGGGGGTAGGCAGCTGTATATCAGGGAGTAAACCTTCTGAGAATAAAAACAGCTGGAGCTTGTTAAGGTAATTACACAGGGGAAAGGATAATAATGTACTGGGAACTCCTCAGAAGAATCTGATTTGTGGTGAGGGGAGAGAGATAAAAGCTCATTTAGGAACGACATGAACATGCTGCGTAGGTAGCTGTTTATCTGTAAATATCTCCACTGAGATTATGAGAAGCAGTAGCTTAATAAATTGAGTACTTCCTGGTATGGTTACTGTACTGGTAACTCCCAAAAAGAATCTGGATTGTGGTGAGGGAACAGAGAATAAAGCTCATTTAGGACCTGCACTTACGAAGGGGGTAAGCAGCTGTATATCAGGCAGTAAACCTTCTGAGAATTAAAACAGCTGGAGCTTGTTAAGGTAATTACACAGGGGAAAGGATAATGTACTGGGAACTCCTCAGAAGAATCTGATTTGTGGTGAGGGGAGAGAGATAAAAGCTCATTTAGGAACGACATGAACATGCTGCGTAGGTAGCTGTTTATCAGTAAATATCTCCACTGAGATTAAGAAAAGCAGTAGCTTAATAAATTAAGTACTTCCTGGTATGGATACTGTACTGGTAACTCCCCAAAAGAATCTGGATTGTGGTGAGGGAACAGAGAAAAAAGCTCATTTAGGACCTGCACTTATGAAGGGGGTAGGGAGCTGTATATCAGGGAGTAAACCTTCTGAGAATAAAAACAGCTGGAGCTTGTTAAGGTAATTACACAGGGGAAACGATAATGTACTGGGAACAACTCAGAAGAATCTGATTTGTTTTGACGGGAGAGAGATAAAAGCTCATTTAGGAACGACATGAACATGCTGCGTAGGTAGCTGTTTATCAGTAAATATCTCCACTGAGATTAAGAAAAGCAGTAGCTTAATAAATTAAGTACTTCCTGGTATGGATACTGTACTGGTAGCTCCCCAAAAGAATCTGGATTGTGGTGAGGGAACCGAGAAAAAAGCTCATTTAGGACCAGCACTTACGAAGGGGGTAGGCAGCTGTATATCAGGGAGTAAACCTTCTGAGAATAAAAACAGCTGGAGCTTGTTAAGGTAATTACACAGGGGAAAGGATAATGTAGTGGGAACTCCTCAGAAGAATCTGATTTGTGGTGAGGGGAGAGAGATATAAGCTCATTTAGGAACGACATGAACATGCTGCGTAGGTCGCTGTTTATCAGTAAATATCTCCACTGAGATTAAGATAAGCAGTAGCTTAATAAATTAAGTACTTCCTGGTATGGTTACTGTACTGGTAACTCCCAAAAAGAATCTGGATTGTGGTGAGGGAACAGAGAAAAATGCTCATTGAGGACCTGCACTTAAAAAGGGGGTAGGCAGCAGTATATCAGGGAGTAAAACTTCTGAGAATAAAAACAGCTGGAGCTTGTTAAGGTAATTACACCGGGTAAACGATAATGTACTGCGAACTCCTCAGAAGAATCTGATTTGTGGTGAGGGGAGAGAGATAAAAGCTCATTAAGGAACGACATGAATATGCAGCGTAAGTAGCTGTTTATCAGTAAATATCTCCACTGAGTTTAAGAAAAGCAGTAGCTTAATTATTTAAGTACTTCCTGGTATGGTTACTGTACTGGTAACGCCCCAAAAGAATCTGGATTGTGGTGAGGGAACAGAGAAAAAAGCTCATTTAGGACCTGCACTTACGAAGGGGTTAGGCAGCTGTATATCAGGGAGTAAACCTTCTGAGAATAAAAACAGCTGGAGCTTGTTAAGGTAATTACACAGGGGAAAGGATAATGTACTGGGAACTCCTCAGAAGAATCTGATTTGTGGTGAGGGGAGAGAGATAAAAGCTCATTTAGGAACGACATGAACATGCTGCGTAGGTAGCTGTTTATCAGTAAATATCTCCACTGAGATTAAGAAAAGCAGTAGCTTAATAAAATAAGTACTTCCTGGTATGGATACTGTACTGGTAGCTCCCCAAAAGAATCTGGATTGTGGTGAGGGAACCGAGAAAAAAGCTCATTTAGGACCAGCACTTACGAAGGGGGTAGGCAGCTGTATATCAGGGAGTAAACCTTCTGAGAATAAAAACAGCTGGAGCTTGTTAAGGTAATTACACAGGGGAAAGGATAATGTACTGCGAACTCCTCAGAAGAATCTGATTTGTGGTGAGGGGAGAGAGATATAAGCTCATTTAGAAACGACATGAACATGCTGCGTAGGTAGCTGTTTATCAGTAAATTTCTCCACTGAGATTAAGATAAGAAGTAGCTTAATAAATTAAGTACTTCCTGGTATGGTTACTGTACTGGTAACTCCCAAAAAGAATCTGGATTGTGGTGAGGGAACAGAGAAAAATGCTCATTTAGGACCTGCACTTACAAAGGGGGTAGGCAGCAGTATATCAGGGAGTAAAACTTCTGAGAATAAAAACAGCTGGAGCTTGTTAAGGTAATTACACCGGGTAAACGATAATGTACTGCGAACTCCTCAGAAGAATCTGATTTGTGGTGAGGGGAGAGAGATAAAAGCTCATTAAGGAACGACATGAACATGCAGCGTAAGTAGCTGTTTATCAGTAAATATCTCCACTGAGATTAAGAAAAGCAGTAGCTTAATAAATTAAGTACTTCCTGGTATGGTTACTGTACTGGTAACTTCCGAAAAGAATCTGGATTGTAGTGAGGGAACAGAGAAAAAAGGTCATTTAGGACCTGCACTTACGAAGGGGGTAGGCAGCTGTATATCAGGGAGTAAACCTTCTGAGGATAAAAAGAGCTGGAGTTGTTAAGGTAATTACACAGAGGAAAGGATAATATACTGGGAACTCCTCAGAAGAATCTGATTTGTGGTGAGGGGGAGAGATAAAAGCTCATTTAGGAACGACATGAACATGCTGCGTAGGTAGCTGTTTATCAGTAAATATCTCCACTGAGATTAAGAAAAGCATTAGCTTAATAAATTAAGTACTTCCTGGTACGGTTACTGTACTGGTAACTCCCCAAATGATTCTGGATTGTGGTGAGGGAACAGAGACAAAAGCTCATTTAAGACCTGCACTTACGAAGGGGGTAGGCAGCTGTATATCTGGGAGTAAACCTTCTGAGAATAAAAACAGCTGGAGCTTGTTAAGGTAATTACACAGGGGAAAGGACAATGTACTGGGAACTCCTCAGAAGAATCTGATTTGTGGTGAGGGGAGAGAGATAAAAGCTCATTTAGAAACAACATGAACATGCTGTGTAGGTAGCTGTTTATCAGTAAATATCTCCAGTGTGATTAAGAAAAGCAGTAGCTTAATAAATTAAGTACTTCCTGGTATGGTTACTGTACTGGTAACCCCCAAAAGAATCTGGATTGTGGTGAGGGAACAGAGAAAAAAGCTCATTTAAGACCTGCACTTACGAAGGGGGTAGGCAGCTGTATATCAGGGAGTAAACCTTCTGAGAATAAAAACAGCTGGAGCTTGTTAAGGTAATTACACAGGGGAAAGGATAATAATGTACTGGGAACTCCTCAGAAGAATCTGATTTGTGGTGAGGGGAGAGAGATAAAAGCTCATTTAGGAACGACATGAACATGCTGCGTAGGTAGCTGTTTATCTGTAAATATCTCCACTGAGATTATGAGAAGCAGTAGCTTAATAAATTGAGTACTTCCTGGTATGGTTACTGTACTGGTAACTCCCAAAAAGAATCTGGATTGTGGTGAGGGAACAGAGAATAAAGCTCATTTAGGACCTGCACTTACGAAGGGGGTAAGCAGCTGTATATCAGGCAGTAAACCTTCTGAGAATAAAAACAGCTGGAGCTTGTTAAGGTAATTACACAGGGGAAAGGATAATGTACTGGGATCTCCTCAGAAGAATCTGATTTGTGGTGAGGGGAGAGAGATAAAAGCTCATTTATGAACGACATGAACATGCTGCGTAGGTAGCTGTTTATCAGTAAATATCTCCACTGAGATTAAGAGAAGCAGTAGCTTAATAAATTAAGTACTTCCTGGTATGGTTACTGTACTGGTAACTCCCCAAAAGAATCTGGATTGTGGTGAGGGAACAGAGAAAAAAGCTCATTTAGGACCTGCACTTACGAAGGGGTTAGGCAGCTGTATATCAGGGAGTAAATGTTCTGAGAATAAAAACAGCTGGAGCTTGTTAAGGTAATTACACAGGGGAAAGGATAATGTACTGGGAACTCCTCAGAAGAATCTGATTTGTGGTGAGGGGAGAGAGATAAAAGCTCATAAAGAACGACATGAACATGCAGCGTAAGTAGCTGTTTATCAGTAAATATCTCCACTGAGGTTAAGAAAAGCAGTAGCTTAATAAATTAAGTACTTCCTGGTATGTTTACTGTACTGGTAACTTCCGAAAAGATTCTGGATTGTGGTGAGGGAACAGAGAAAAAAGGTCATTTACGACCTGCACTTACGAAGCGGGTAGGCAGCTGTATATCAGGGAGTAAACCTTCTGAGAATAAAAAGAGCTGGAGTTGTTAAGGTAATTACACAGGGGAAAGGATAAAGTACTGGGAACTCCTCAGAAGAATCTGATTTGTGGTGAGGGGAGAGAGATAAAAGCTCATTTAGGAACGACATGAACATGCTGCGTAGGTAGCTGTTTATCAGTAAATATCTCCACTGAGATTAAGAAAAGTATTAGCTTAATAAATTAAGTACTTCCTGGTACGGTTACTGTACTGGTAACTCCCCAAAAGAATCTGGATTGTGGTGAGGGAACAGAGAAAAAAGCTCATTTAAGACCTGCACTTACGAAGGGGGTAGGCAGCTGTATATCAGGGAGTAAACCTTCTGAGAATAAAAACAGCTGGAGCTTGTTAAGGTAATTACACAGGGGAAAGGATAATGTACTCTGAATTCCTCAGAAGAATCTGATTTGTGGTGAGGGGAGAGAGATAAAAGCTCATTTAGGAACGACATGAACATGCTGGGTAGGTAGCTGTTTATCTGTAAATATCTCCACTGAGATTAACAAAAGCAGTAGCTTAATAAATTGAGTACTTCCTGGTATGGTTACTGTACTGGTAACTCCCCAAAAGAATCTGGATTGTGGTGAGGGAACAGAGAATAAAGCTCATTTATGACCTGCACTACGAAGGGGGTAAGCAGCTGTATATCAGGGAGTAAAACTTCTGAGAATAAAAACAGCTGGAGCTTGTTAAGGTAATTACACAGAGGAAAGGATAATGTACTGGGAACTCCTCAGAAGAATCTGATTTGTGGTGAGGGGAGAGAGATAAAAGCTCATTTAGGAACGACATGAACATGCTGCGTAGGTAGCTGTTTATCAGTAAATATCTCCACTGAGATTAAGAAAAGCAGTAGCTTAATAAATTAAGTACTTCCTGGTATGGTTACTGTACTGGTAACTCCCCAAAAGAATCTGGATTGTGGTGAGGGAACAGAGAAAAAACCTCATTTAGGACCTGCACTTACGAAGGGTGTAGGCAGCTGTATATCAGGGGAGTATCCATTCTGAGAATAAAAAGAGCTGGAGCTTGTTAAGGTAATTACACAGGGGAAAGGATAATGTACTGGGAACTCCTCAGAAGAATCTGATTTGTGGTGAGGGGAGAGAGATAAAAGCTCATTTAGGAACGACATGAACATGCTGCGTAGGTAGCTGTTTATCAGTAAATATCTCCACTGAGATTAAGAAAAGCAGTAGCTTAATAAATTAAGTACTTCCTGGCATGGTTACTGTACTGGTAACTCCCCAAAAGAATCTGGATTTTGGTGAGGGAACAGAGAAAAAATCTCATTTAGAACCTGCACTTACGAAGGGGGTAGGCAGCACTATATCAGGGAGTAAACCTTCTGAGAATAAAAACAGCTGGAGCTTGTTAAGGTAATTATACAGGGGAAAGGATAATATACTGGGAACTCCTCAGAAGAATCTGATTTGTGGTGAGGGGAGAGAGATAAAAGCTCATTTAGGAACGACATGAACATGCTGCGTAGGTAGCTGTTTATCAGTAAATATTTCCACTGAGATTAACAAAAGCAATAGCTTAATAAATTAAGTACTTCCTGGTATGGTTACTGTACTGGTAACACCCCAAAAGAATCTGGATTGTGGTGAGGGAACAGAGAAAAAAGATCATTTAGGACATGCACTTACGAAGGGGGTAGGCAGCTGTATATCAGGGAGTAAAACTTCGGAGAATAAAAACAACTGGAGCTTGTTAAGGTAATTACAGAGGGGAAAGGATAATGTACTGGGAAGTCCTCAGAAGAATCTGATTTGTGGTGAGGGGAGAGAGATAAAAGCTCATTTAAGAACGACATGAACATGCTGCATACGTAGCTGTTTATCAGTAAATATCTCCACTGAGATTAAGAAAAGCAGTAGCTTAATAAATTAAGTACTTCCTGGTATGGTTACTGTACTGGTAACTCCCCAAAAGAATCTGGATTGTGGTGAGGGAACAGAGAAAAAAGCTCATTTAGGACCTGCACTTACGAGTGGGGTAGGCAGCTGTATATCAGGGAATAAACCTTCGGAGAATAAAAACAGCTGGAGCTTGTTAAGGTAATTACACAGGGGAAAGGATAATGTACTGTAAACTCCTCAGAACAATCTGATTTGTGGTGAGGGGAGAGTGATAAAAGCTCATTTAGGAACGACATGAACATTCTGCCTAGGTAGCTGTTTATCAGTAAATATCTCCACTGAGATTAAGAAAAGCAGTAGCTTAATAAATTAAGTACTTCCTGGTATGGTTACTGTACTGGTAACTCCCCAAATGAATCTGCATTGTGGTGAGGGAACAGAGAAAAAAGCTCATTTAGGACCTGCACTTACGAAGTGGGTAGGCAGCAGTATATCAGTTAGTAAACCTTCTGAGAATAAAAACAGCTGGAGCTTGTTAAGGTAATTACACAGGGGAAATGTTAATGTACTGGGAACTCCTCAGAAGAATCTGATTTCTTGTGAGGGGAGAGAGATAAAAGCTCATTTAGGAACGACATGAACATGGTGCGTACGTAGCTGTTTATCAGTAAATATCTCCACTGAGATTAAGAAAAGCAGTAGCTTAATAAATTAAGTACTTCCTGGTATGGTTACTGTACTGGTAACTCCCCAAAACAATCTGGATTGTGGTGAGGGAACAGAGAAAAAAGCTCAATTAGGACCTGCACTTACGAAGGGGTTAGGCAGTTGTATATCAGGGAGTAAACCTTCTGAGAATAAAAACAGCTGGAGCTAGTTAAGGTAATTACACAGGGGAAAGGATAATGTACTGGGAACTCTTCAGAAGAGTCTGATTTGTGGTGAGGGGAGAGAGATAAAAGCTCATTTAGGAACGACATGAACATGCTGCGTAGGTAGCTGTTTATGTGTAAATATCTCCACTGAGATTAAGAAAAGCAGTAGCTTAATAAATTAAGTACTTCCTGGTATGGTTACTGTACTGGTAACTCCCCAAAAGAATCAGGATTGTGGTGAGGGAACAGAGAAAAAAGCTCATTTAGGACCTGCACTTACGAAGGGGGTAGGCAGCTGTATATCAGGAAGTAAACCTTCTGAGAATAAAAACAGCTGGAGCTTGTTAAGGTAATTACACAAGGGAAAGGATAATGTACTGGGAACTCCTCAGAAGAATCTGATTTGTAGTGAGGGGAGTGAGATAAAAGCTCATTTAGGAACGACAGGAACATTATGCGTAGGTAGCTGTTTATCAGTAAATATCTCCACTGAGATTAAGAAAAGCAGTAGCTTAATAAATTAAGTACTTCCTGGTATGGTTACTGTACTGGTAACTCCCCAAAAGAATCTGGATTGTGGTGAGGGAACAGAGAAAAAAGCTCATTTAGGACCTGCACTTACGAAGGGGGTAGGCAGCTGTGTATCAGGGAGTAAACCTTCTGAGAATAAAAACAACTGGAGCTTGTTAAGGTAATTAAACAGGGGAAAGGTTACTGTACTGGGAACTCCTCAGAAGAATCTGATTTCTTGTGATGGGAGGGAGATAAAAGCTCATTTAGGAACGACATGAACATGCTGCGTACGTAGCTGTTTATCAGTAAATATCTCCAGTGTGATTAAGAACAGCAGTAGCTTAATAAATTAAGTACTTCCTGGTATGCTACTGTACTGGTAACTCCCCAAAACAATCTGGATTGTGGTGAGGGAACAGAGAAAAAAGCTCATTTATGACCTGCACTTACGAAGGGGTTAGGCAGTTGTATATCAGGGAGTAAACCTTCTGAGAATAAAAACAGCTGGAGCTAGTTAAGGTAATTACACAGGGGAAAGTATAATGTACTGGGAACTCCTCAGAAGAATCTGATTTGTGGTGAGGGGAGAGAGATAAATGCTCATTTAGGAACGACATGAACATGCTGCGTAGGTAGCTGTTTATCAGTAAATATCTCCACTGAGATTAAGAAAAGGAGTAGCTTAATAAATTAAGTACTTCCTGGTATGGTTACTGTACTGGTAACTCCCCAAAACAATCTGGATTGTGGTGAGGGAACAGAGAAAAAAGCTCAATTAGGACCTGCACTTACGAAGGGGTTAGGCAGTTGTATATCAGGGAGTAAACCTTCTGAGAATAAAACAGCTGGAGCTAGTTAAGGTAATTACACAGGGGAAAGGATAATGTACTGGGAACTCTTCAGAAGAGTCTGATTTGTGGTGAGGGGAGAGAGATAAAAGCTCATTTAGGAACGACATGAACATGCTGCGTAGGTAGCTGTTTATGTGTAAATATCTCCACTGAGATTAAGAAAAGCAGTAGCTTAATAAATTAAGTACTTCCTGGTATGGTTACTGTACTGGTAACTCCCCAAAAGAATCAGGATTGTGGTGAGGGAACAGAGAAAAAAGCTCATTTAGGACCTGCACTTACGAAGGGGGTAGGCAGCTGTATATCAGGAAGTAAACCTTCTGAGAATAAAAACAGCTGGAGCTTGTTAAGGTAATTACACAAGGGAAAGGATAATGTACTGGGAACTCCTCAGAAGAATCTGATTTGTAGTGAGGGGAGTGAGATAAAAGCTCATTTAGGAACGACAGGAACATTATGCGTAGGTAGCTGTTTATCAGTAAATATCTCCACTGAGATTAAGAAAAGCAGTAGCTTAATAAATTAAGTACTTCCTGGTATGGTTACTGTACTGGTAACTCCCCAAAAGAATCTGGATTGTGGTGAGGGAACAGAGAAAAAAGCTCATTTAGGACCTGCACTTACGAAGGGGGTAGGCAGCTGTGTATCAGGGAGTAAACCTTCTGAGAATAAAAACAACTGGAGCTTGTTAAGGTAATTAAACAGGGGAAAGGTTACTGTACTGGGAACTCCTCAGAAGAATCTGATTTCTTGTGATGGGAGGGAGATAAAAGCTCATTTAGGAACGACATGAACATGCTGCGTACGTAGCTGTTTATCAGTAAATATCTCCAGTGTGATTAAGAACAGCAGTAGCTTAATAAATTAAGTACTTCCTGGTATGGTTACTGTACTGGTAACTCCCCAAAACAATCTGGATTGTGGTGAGGGAACAGAGAAAAAAGCTCATTTATGACCTGCACTTACGAAGGGGTTAGGCAGTTGTATATCAGGGAGTAAACCTTCTGAGAATAAAAACAGCTGGAGCTAGTTAAGGTAATTACACAGGGGAAAGTATAATGTACTGGGAACTCCTCAGAAGAATCTGATTTGTGGTGAGGGGAGAGAGATAAATGCTCATTTAGGAACGACATGAACATGCTGCGTAGGTAGCTGTTTATCAGTAAATATCTCCACTGAGATTAAGAAAAGGAGTAGCTTAATAAATTAAGTACTTCCTGGTATGGTTACTGTACTGGTAACTCCCCAAAAGAATCTGGATTGTGGTGAGGGAACAGAGAAAAAAGCTCATTTAGGACCTGGACTTACGAAGGGGGTAGGCAGTTGTATATCAGGGAGTAAACCTTCTGAGAATAAAAACAGCTGGAGCTTGTTAAGGTAATTACACAGGGGAAAGGATAATGTACTGGGAACTCCTCAGAAGAATCTGATTTGTGGTGAGGGGAGAGAGATAAATGCTCATTTAGGAACGACATGAACATTCTGCGTAGGTAGCTGTTTATCAGTAAATATCTCCACTGAGATTAAGAAAAGCAGTAGCTTAATAAATTAAGTACTTCCTGGTATGGTTACTGTACTGGTAACTCCCCAAAAGAATCTGGATTGTGGTGAGGGAACAGAGAAAAAAGCTCATTTTGGACCTGCACTTACGAAGGGGGTAGGCAGCTGTGTATCAGGGAGTAAACCTTATGAGAATAAAAACAACTGGAGCTTGTTAAGGTAATTAAACAGGGGAAAGGTTACTGTACTGGGAACTCCTCAGAAGAATCTGATTTCTTGTGATGGGAGGAGATAAAAGCTCATTTAGGAACGACATGAACATGCTGCGTACGTAGCTGTTTATCAGTAAATATCTCCAGTGTGATTAAGAACAGCAGTAGCTTAATAAATTAAGTACTTCCTGGTATGCTACTGTACTGGTAACTCCCCAAAACAATCTGGATTGTGGTGAGGGGAACAGAGAAAAAAGCTCATTTATGACCTGCACTTACGAAGGGGTTAGGCAGTTGTATATCAGGGAGTAAACCTTCTGAGAATAAAAACAGCTGGAGCTAGTTAAGGTAATTACACAGGGGAAAGTATAATGTACTGGGAACTCCTCAGAAGAATCTGATTTGTGGTGAGGGGAGAGAGATAAATGCTCATTTAGGAACGACATGAACATGCTGCGTAGGTAGCTGTTTATCAGTAAATATCTCCACTGAGATTAAGAAAAGGAGTAGCTTAATAAATTAAGTACTTCCTGGTATGGTTACTGTACTGGTAACTCCCCAAAAGAATCTGGATTGTGGTGAGGGAACAGAGAAAAAAGCTCATTTAGGACCTGGACTTACGAAGGGGGTAGGCAGTTGTATATCAGGGAGTAAACCTTCTGAGAATAAAAACAGCTGGAGCTTGTTAAGGTAATTACACAGGGGAAAGGATAATGTACTGGGAACTCCTCAGAAGAATCTGATTTGTGGTGAGGGGAGAGAGATAAATGCTCATTTAGGAACGACATGAACATGCTGCATACGTAGCTGTTTATCAGTAAATATCTCCATTGAGATTAAGAAAAGCATTAGCTTAATAAATTAAGTACTTCCTGGTATGGTTACTGTACTGGTAACTCCCCAAAAGAATCTGGATTGTGGTGAGGGAACAGAGAAAAAAGCTCATTTAGGACCTGCACTTACGAAGGGGGTAGGCAGCTCTATATCAGGGAGTAAACCTTCTGAGAGTAAAAACAGCTGGAACTTGTTAAGGTAATTACACAGGGGAAAGGTTAATGTACTGGGAACTCCTCAGAAGAATCTGATTTCTTGTGAGGGGGAGAGAGATAAAAGCTCATTTAGGAACGACATGAACATGGTGCGTACGTAGCTGTTTATCAGTAAATATCTCCACTGAGATTAAGAAAAGCAGTAGCTTAATAATTAAGTACTTCCTGGTATGGTTACTGTACTGGTAACTCCCCAAAACAATCTGGATTGTGGTGAGGGAACAGAGAAAAAAGCTCATTTAGGACCTGCACTTACGAAGGGGTTAGGCAGTTGTATATCAGGGAGTAAAGCTTCTGAGAATAAAAACAGCTGGAGCTAGTTAAGGTAATTACACAGGGGAAAGGATAATGTACTGGGAACTCCTCAGAAGAATCTGATTTGTGGTGAGAGGAGAGAGATAAAAGCTCATTTAGGATCGACATGAACATGCTGTGTACGTAGCTGTTTATCAGTAAATATCTCCACTGAGATTAAGAAAAGCAGTAGCTTAATAAATTAAGTACTTCCTGGTATGGTTACTGTACTGGTAACTCCCCAAAACAATCTGGATTGTGGTGAGGGGAACAGAGAAAAAAGCTCATTTATGACCTCCACTTACGAAGGGGTTAGGCAGTTGTATATCAGGGAGTAAACCTTCTGAGAATAAAAACAGCTGGAGCTAGTTAAGGTAATTACACAGGGGAAAGTATAACGTACTGGGAACTCCTCAGAAGAATCTGATTTGTGGTGAGGGGAGAGAGATAAAAGCTCATTTAGGACGACATGAAAATGCTGCGTAGGTAGCTGTTTATCAGTAAATATCTCCACTGAGATTAAGAAAAGCAGTAGCTTAATAAATTAAGTACTTCCTGGTATGGTTACTGTACTGGTAACTCCCCAAAAGAATCTGGATTGTGGTGAGGGAACAGAGAATAAAGCTCATTTAGGACCTGGACTTACGAAGAGGGTAGGCAGTTGTATATCAGGGAGTAAACCTTCTGAGAATAAAAACAGCTGGAGCTTGTTAAGATAATTACACAGGGGAAAGGATAATGTACTGGGAACTCCTCAGAAGAATCTGATTTGTGGTGAGGGGGAGAGAGATAAAAGCTCATTTAGGAACGACATGAACATGCTGCATACGTAGCTGTTTATCAGTAAATATCTCCATTGAGATTAAGAAAAGCATTTGCTTAATAAATTAAGTACTTCCTAGTATGGTTACTGTACTGGTAACTCCCCAAAAGAATCTGGATTGTGGTGAGGGAACAGAGAAAAAAGCTCATTTAGGACCTTCACTTACGAAGGGGGTAGGCAGCTCTATATCAGGGAGTAAACCTTCTGAGAGTAAAAACAGCTGGAGCTTGTTAAGGTAATTACACAGGGGAAAGGATAATGTACTGGGAACTCCTCAGAAGAATCTGATTGTGCTGAGGGGATTGAGATAAAATCTCATTTAGGAACGACATGAACATGCTGCGTAATTAGCTGTTTATCAGTAAATATCTCCACTGAGATTAAGAAAAGCAGTAGCTTAATAAATTAAGTACTTCCTGGTATGGTTACTGTACCGGTAACTCCCCAAAAGAATCTGTATTGTGGTTGGGGAACAGAGAAAAAAGCTCATTTAGGACCAGCACTTACGAGGGGGTAGGCAGCTGTATATCAGGGAGTAAACCTTCTGAGAATAAAAACAGCTTTAGCTTGTTAAGGTAATTACACAGGGGAAAGGATAATGTACTGGGAACTCCTCAGAAGAATCTGATTTGTGGTGAGGGGAGAGAGATAAAAGCTCTTTTATGAACGACATGAACATGCCGCGTAGGTAGCTGTTTATCAGTAAATATCTCCACTGAGATTAAGAAAAGTATTAGCTTAATAAATTAAGTACTTCCTGGTACGGTTACTGTACTGGTAACTCCCAAAAGAATCTGGATTGTGGTCAGGGAACAGAGAAAAAAGCTCATTTAGGACCTGCACTTACGAAGGGGGTAGGCAGCTGTATATCTGGGAGTAAACCTTCTGAGAATAAAAACAGCTGGAGCTTGTTAAGGTAATTACACAGGGGAAAGGACAATGTACTGGGAACTCCTCAGAAGAATCTGATTTGTGGTGAGGGGAGAGAGATAAAAGCTCATTTAGAAACAACATGAACATGCTGCGTAGGTAGCTGTTTATCAGTAAATATCTCCAGTCTGATTAAGAAAAGCAGTAGCTTAATAAATTAAGTACTTCCTGGTA